>NC_081517.1:44858633-45117678 GCF_030273125.1 Centropristis striata | reverse complement strand
ATGAGATCATCTGAGTGGAGCTGACGGCTGGTTTTACTATAAAACATCTGGAGCTCCAGTCTCTGGTCCATCACTGGTCCTGCTACTACTGACACATGGAGACACAAGAACACTCCTAGTGACTCAGAGAAAACAACATTGAACAGTAGAAGTCAAGAGATGGATACAAAAAAAAAACAGTCAACTCAGTGGACATCCCACAGAGTTACACCATCATTAGACTTAGACTGAACTTTATTGATCCTTTGTTCTGACTCCCTCAAGGAAATTGAAGTTCCAGTAGTATATATATATATATGTGTATATATATATAGATATATATACAGTACAGGCCAAAAGTTTGGACACACCTTCTCATTCAATGCGTTTTTCTTTATTTTCATGACTATTTACATTGTAAATTCATCAAAACTATGAATGAACACATATGGAATTATGTACTTAACAAAAAAAGTGTGAAATAACTGAAAACATGTCTTGTATTTTAGATTCCTCAAAGTAAGCACCCTTTGCTTACTAGAATATAAGACATGTTTTCAGTTATTTCACACTTTTTTTGTTAAGTACATAATTCCACATGTGTTCATTAATAGTTTTGATGAATTTACAATGTCAATAGTCATGAAAATAAAGGAAACGCATTGAATGAGAAGGTGTGTCCAAACTTTTGGCCTGTACTGTATATATATATATATATATATATATGTATATATATATATATATAGTTTAAGCAGTTTAATGTCTCAGTGTACTCTGAAATTAATGCACATTTGCAACATTTAAAATTCTTTATTGAGCATGATAGTGTTTTGAAAATAAAAAAAAGATTCAAAATCACATTTTATGTTGGACTAAAGGACTAAAAAACCATCATTACTGTGTTCTATGTGTCCATTGGTTTATATTGGTATATTCCCCATAATGTTCCTTTAAGGATAAATAAGTCTGGGTTCTTCTGGTTTAAGGACCAAAACACTTTTATTGTGATGCTAATGTGAAAGTGATGCATTCCTTTTGGAAAACATGACAAAAATACCAGTAAAAAATATTGCACCTATGTTGATATTTACTTTGTAAAGCTGATTTCAACTGATATTAATAGTATACAGATAATTTATATATGTTATTTTACAGTGTTATTGTTGTCAGGTTCAAACTCATAAATTAATTTTCTATGATTATATTCAACATTCTCCAATTCTCTGAGTTGTAGATTTATTGCATAAATGCACATATGCTGACTATATGTAACATCAAAATATAAAAGTTAATAAACCTATTTTTATTTAGTTAATGTTCATGTTGTCATGACAATGTGCTCACATAGATATGTTCAATAAAGTGATGTATAAACCAGTGTTTCCCAACCTTTTTTGAGCCACGGCACATGTTTTATGTGAGAAAAAAATCACATACTACCAAACAAGAATAACACAAAGTATTTTAATGAAATATAATAAAAATCTAGTCTTATTTTACTTACTGGGTGTGAAACATGGACCTGTTTAGTTGAACACAAAGCTGATATTCTGGCAGGATTTGGAGTGAATTTGGAAATGATTCATGAGCACTAGGGATGGGTACCGAATTCGGAACTTTTATAGGTACCGACCAAATTCCGTCGGTACTTCTAAGTACCGATTCATGTAAAATCAAACGGTACCATGTTTCGGTACCTAAACGGCGTTAACTTTAAACTGATCATTGATTTCAACCTGTTTTCATTTGACGTCTTTGATTAACAAGCGTGCTGACAATCGCACTATTTTTTATTTTTTTATTTACCTCCTCGTCTGGTCCTGTCTGCTCACCGCGGCCACTAGCTGCTGCCCTCTTCCAACCCGGTGCAGAGACCAACAGCCGGCTCAAGGCCTGCTAGCCGCCAGCTGCTATCTCTCCAATGTCTCTACCCGGGCTTGGCCTTCGTCTGCCTCCAGATTGGACCTTCCTTACTCCGTTTGCTCTCTCCATTCTTCTGTAGACCGGTCATTAGCAGCTAGCAGCTAGCTGCTGCATCTCTGGTGCTCCGCTAATACTCCGCTCTTCAACTCAGGAATATTACCTGCCACTTTACTCCAAACTGCCTCGCCAAAATAAAATCCCAAAATTTTGTGTTTGATTAGTTATTTTTTTTAAAATGTTTTTAATCAAGGTGCTGGGTAGGAGGTGTTCAAGGTGCTGTCATTCACTCCTCTGTGTTGACAGCATCATCCACCTCCCAACCTCTGTTCCGCCATCCTTTAATAACGCTGCAACCTTCATGTTACAAAATGCACGTTCACTCAACAATAAAGCACTGCTCATCCTGGATGTTATTTTGTTTTGATATATTTTTTAAAGTTTATATTTTGAGAAATAAATATGTTGAATTGAAAAATTGCGATTTTATTATCAAACAAATGAACATTTATTGCCACATAAACAAACGCAAAAGTACCGAAAATTGGTACCGTTGAGTACCGATACCGGATCCTAGGTACCGGGTATCGGTACCGTATCGGTTCAAATGTGAAAGGTACCCATCCCTAATGAGCACTGGATTATTTCCACTATATATTATACAATAGCTCCTCCCACAGTCCATGGACATGCACATAATAATAATAAGGTTAAGTGGTGGCTTTAAATTGCCGGTAGGTGTGAATGTGAATGGTTGTTTGTCTCTATGTGCCTTCTATTGAACTGGCAACTGGTGCCTTTCTGGTCTAGCTTCCAGTCCCACCAGGACCCTGATGAGGATGGGGTTTATAGGTTTTATTAAAGGTGATATCAGAAAACTACGTATGCTACCTTTTCTCTTCATTTCTGTAAAATTCAAAGTAACTTTTAATCAATATTAGCGTTTGTAGCACACTTTACACAGAACTACCGTCAGACCTAGCTAACATTACATGTATAGCTAACAAAATAACTTTCTTCAACCAGATTTTATCATCTCAAAACCAGCATCGCAACTATGCTAGCACTGTGCTTTCATTATAATCTAATTTATTGATCGATAGTTAATCAGTTTTTACCTCTTTCCCGCCATCTCTTCTCTCCTCGAGACTCCTGGCTCCCTCGTTTCGCGCCACTCAGTCTCTAGCCGGCCGCTCTGACGTTAACTCGTGCTGCATTCACTTGCAGTCGGACATTGGAAATTCGCGCTCGTAAATGTAAAATCGGACGTAACATTTATTTTACTGTAATGAGTTAAATGAGGTCAAGCATAAAGCTGAATATGGGAGATTCTAGAACAGGGGGGGGGGGGGCAATTAATTTTCCCAAGGGGCCACATGACCAACACCACAAAGGTTACGAGGGCCGGACCAAAACTCTGAACTAAATTCTGCACAGTATTAATTTAACCGCTTTATGAAATACAGTAAATTATCTGGTTTTGAGCTGCTACTGATAACAATACATGTTATGATAAGACTAAATCAAATATAGCAGTAAAAAGTAGTAAATACTTCAATCACTATATCACATTTCAATTTATTTTAAACACAACTGTAAAGGATATTTATAATTAATTTATATATATAATTTATATATATATATATATATATATATATTATTTATATATATATATAATTTATATTATATAAAGTATGAAAAAGGCTTCTATAGTGGCTGACTGACCGGAAACAAGGTTTGTTAAAGTTTATTTTCTTCTGTCATATATATTAGTGGCTATATTTGTTGTTTTAACTATAGTAAAAGTGCTTGTTAGCTCAAGTGCTAATGCTAATGTTTGTTATTGTTTCCCACCTCGTAGCTCTTACGGTGGATTCACAAGGTGACCAAGGAATTTATTAACTTGTTAATTGTTAATTTATTAACTTTATGCTAAAAGCAATAGGTGTTTTTGACTAAAGGTACCTCGGTAACTCAGTTATACGTAAATCGCCTTCAAAATAAAAGCACTGCGGTTGTATTGATTTCTAGTTTCTGGGTAAAAAGATTTTGTTACAGTCGCCCAGTTGGAATAAAATGAGTTTTTGGACCTTTTGTATCCACAAGGATTATTACACACAAATCTTTCTTCCTTTATTACTAACATGCATTGTATTTAAGTGGTGAGAGAATAATGTAAAATCCTTCCTAAACAGCAGGCACAGTCAGTAAACTATTATAACCCTTAATAAAGCCAAAAAAACATTTCAGAGATGATGAAACTTTATAAAAATATTATAGATCACAGAGGCCATTTAGTGTTAAAAATCAGCAGTATTTTGGAAAGTCTTCTCTATTATCTCTATTATAAAATACCAAATAAATCATCACACAAGTCAATTGTGACAAATATAAATAAAGCAACAATTTGTGAAATAATTAAAGAAATTTATTAAAGTCATTGCAGACATTATTATGTTATTTCATCATACATTTTCACAACATTACTTTGTTAGAAATTTTATTTCATTAAAAACCAAATAAAATGTCATTGCAGTGACACTTTAATTTCTAAACCAAAACATATGAAGTTGAAGGAACCAAATATCTGATCTCATCATAAAGAATATGTGTAATCTAATCATATTAATCTTATCAATAAAATGTCAGAAAATAATGAAACATCTCAGTTATAAATCCCCACAGCACACACACATTCAAATGTCTTGTTTTAATAAACCAACACTTTTAAATATGAGTAAATATAAGTTTATGACCATATATGACAAAGAAAAGCATTAAATATTCATATTAATCCAGAACTTTTTGCAATATATTAACTCAAATAAAGAAAGATGTTTTTACTCATGAAAGTAGATTTGAATGATTCAACACAACATTAAAGTTTAAATGTGTATTTTCTCTGGAGTTGATTCCAGTCAAATCTAATTTATGTTTTATATTATCTTACCTATAAAATGTGAAAAATAATAAAACATTGCCTGTTATAATTTCCCACAGCCCAAACACATAAATTCATACTCAATAAACCAACAGTCTTAATATGTTTAAATATAAGTAAATATAAGTTTATGACCATATTTGACAAAGAAAAGCATTAAATATTCATATTAATCCAGAACTTTTTGCAATATATTAACTCAAATAAAGAAAGATGTTTTTACTCATGAAAGTAGATTTGAATGATTTCACACAACATTAAAGTTTAAATGTGTATTTTCTCTGGAGTTGATTTCAGTCAAATCTAATTTATATTTTATATTATCTTACCTATAAAATGTGAAAAATAATAAAACATTGCCTGTTATAATTTCCCACAGCCCAAACACATAAATTCATACTCAATAAACCAACAGTCTTAATATGTTTAAATATAAGTAAATATAAGTTTATGACCATATATGACAAAGAAAAGCATTAAATATTCATATTAATCCAGAACTTTTTGCAATATATTACACTCAAATAAAGAAAGATGTTTTTACTCATGAAATTAGATTTGAATGATTCAACACAACATTAAAGTTTAAATGTGTATTTTCTCTGGAGTTGATTCCAGTCAAATCTAATTTATATTTTATATTATCTTACCTATAAAATGTGAAAAATAATAAAACATTGCCTGTTATAATTTCCCACAGCCCAAACACATAAATTCATACTCAATAAACCAACAGTCTTAATATGTTTAAATATAAGTAAATATAAGTTTATGACCATATATGACCAATAAAAGCATTAAATATTTAAATAGGAGGAGCTGGAACCAGCAGATATTTGACATTTGAGCTTGTAAAATGACTAAAATGATGATTTGATTATAAAAAACAGCTGCAACGAGTCGATTAATCTGCTAATTGTTGCAGCTCTATTCTGCCCTACAGAGCCTAGTTACAAAGGGTTAAACTGAGAAAAACTGATTTAAAGTTTTTTAATGTTTTTTAACTGTCCAGCCAAATGTGTTATATGTAGATCAGTGATATAACTCTTATTTCTACATGTATTGATGATGTCATTTTTATGCTAAAAAATCATGACGATTTATTTGACCTTTGACACTAAAAATGTAGCTACTGCACTCTGGTTTTGCTGTAAAAGATCCTAATAGTGATGATAAACAGAGTGGAGTACACTGTAAAAAATGTTTGTAGAAATTACAGTAAAACTGTCAAATTGCATCAGAAATAGGTCGTAAAATTAAACATTGTACATCACCTTAGTAGATACTTTTAATTACTGTAAATCAAAGAATAGTATAAAACTTTAAATTCTACTGCCATAAACTGTAGAAAACACATTTTTGCTGTAAAAATATAAAATTGTCATGTAATGTTAATGGAGAAATACCTAGATGAAACAATTAATTATCCTAAAAGTAATGGGATTATTCATCAGAAATTACAGTTTTTGCTGATATTCACATTTACATACGCTCACTGTATTTTTTATGGTGAAGAAGAATTTTACTGTGAATTAAACATATTTTTTTTTACAGTGTAACTATAATGTTGTTGTCTTCTTTCACCTTTTATATTTAGTTTTCAGTGAATAAACATTTTCAAAGTGATTTTGTTTGAAGTGAATTTAAAAGTGTTTATCAACTCTGTTCAAAAAATATGTATTTTAGACTTAATATTATAAACTAATGTTATATTTTAGTCTTAATATAATTGTATCTCACTTTTTTACTTCATCACTATCTAGATAATAATTTCCCTATTAAATAAACGTATAATTTCTATTATTCTTGTCTTCACTGTTCAACACAATGAAGAAATACAAGACGACACTTACTGCAGTCTGCTTTGGTTTTGAGTTGGATTTTGGAGTTTTTTTTATTACTAGAGTCATTATTTATCTGACATAAAGCAAAATTGAAATCTAAAACGTTGTCACAAGATAAAACAGAGACAAAGGAGTTCATTTTTGGTTAAAACTCAATTTAGAGCCAAACTGTAGTTGGTGCAGTTCGAGGCTTTGTAGGGCAGAATTCTCACACATCACACGAGGACGCTGAGGCATGATGTCATCATCCAGCTCAGTGTGATGTCATCATCCAGCTCAGTGTGATGTCATCATCCAGCGCCTGGTCCTCCAGCTGCTGCTGGAGCTGACAAACATTATTACTCACACAGAGATAAAACATTCTGCTTTCTTCTTTACATTTCATCCTCTGGAAACTCTTTTTCAGACTTTTTTTCCTCACATGATAGTTTGTGACTTTCCCTGTTTCTACTGTTATTGTCCAAAGCTTTGTAATGTTACACTGCAAAAAAGGAGTTTAGTCTAAAAACCAGATCAAACAGTAAATCTAAAGGTCTAAAACCAGATCAAACAGTAAATCTAAAGGTCTAAAACCAGATCAAACAGTAAATCTGCTGCATGGACAGATAATTTACCTTGACAAGATTTATTAGATTAAGATTATTAAATCTAGAAATAAGCATGTTGAACACTTAAAATAAGAAATTAACTCTTAAAACCAGATAAATTAAAGCTGCCAGCAGTGATGAACTGGCCCGAGCAGAGTGACCTGATGATTATTTGGTTCTTACCAAGATTTAAAAAAAAAAACGTTTTGTCTTTTTTTGGTGTTTTTTGTCTTTTTGTGTCATTTTTGTGACTTTTTTTTAGTCTTTTTGTGTCCTTTTTTGGTCTTTTTGTTTCTTTTGTGTGTCTTTTTGTGTATTTTTACATCTTCTTTTGGTCACAAAATGACCAAAAGAGAGAAAAAATGTACAAAAGATGAACTGGCCCGAGCAGAGTGACCTGACAATTATTTGTTTCTTACCAAGATAAAAAAAAAAAACATTTTGCCTTTTTTTTGGTGATTTTTTTTTATCTTTTTGTGTCTTTTTTGTGTCTTTTTTTTAGTATTTTTGTGTCTTTTTACATCTTCTTTTAGTCACAAAATGACCAAAAAAGACAAAAAATGTACAAACCAGATAAAGTAAAGCTGCCAGCAGTGATGAACTGGCCCGAGCAGAGTGACCTGATGATTATTTGGTTCTTACCAAGATAAAGAAAAATACAAATTGCATAATTTATAATGTTTTAAGAGTTAATTTCTTATTTTAAGTGTTCAACATGCTTATTTCTAGATTTAATAATCTTAATTTAATAAATCTTGTCAAGGTAAATTATCTGTCCATGCAGCAAGATCCTTTCCCTCAGATTTACTGTTTGATCTGGTTTTTAGACACATCTTTTCTTGCAGTGTCTAACATATAGTTTGTGAATGATTTTGCTTTATTTATTATTTTAAATGTCTCTTTATCTGTTTCTTCCTCCAACTGTTTCTGATGTGAATTCACTCTCTGAGGGCTGATAAAGTTTCATCTCATCTTATTTTAAATTTGCTTTTAACAGTAATTTGTCTGCTCAGTTTTTGCATAAAAGTAGAATAAAAAGATGATTTACCAGCTTCAGCATTCCCTCAATCACAGCAGACACAGTCACAGTCATCCTCCATCTCCTCACTGTCTTCTTCTTCTTCATCAAAGACGCTGAAGAAAAAACAATCAGACATGATGAGTTGAGAGATTTCTGCTCTGATAATAATCAGCATCCTGTTGATATAAAGTGTCCTCAGTTAGTTTAGTCCTGCCTGTGGTCAGTTTAGAGCTATACTGCAGGCCGCCACCAGGGGGCGTTCAGGGCTTTATCAGTCAGGTAGAAGCAGTTACTTCCTCCATCTGTTCATATTCTCACATTGAAGTCAACACAAACTGATGATCTGCAGTTGGTCACTGCACATTAACACCAACATCCTGAGAGTTCACATTTATCGTCCAGAAATGTGTTTTATTGTCTCATTTCATGCTAAAGTAAACCTAAATCTGATATAAATACTGTTTGAATCAGTGCTTACCACTCAGATGGACCGGAGCAGATGAATGGAAACTTCTGGTCACAGTTCACGTCCGCCCATCCTCCAGAGGAGCTGATATGTGCTGCTGCACAATCCTCATTTGGACCATTAGGTTCTCCTGTGTTCCAGTATCTGAACGAGGAGCTGCTTCCATCGGACCACTTCCAGGAGTCTCTGAAAAGGCCGATCCAGACGTAGTTTACTCCTGCTCTTTCAATCAGCTCCTGGACCTCCTGGTTCTCTGCCTGGTTCCTCACACTGGCCAGGTCTGTGTGGTGTTCTCTGCAGTAGCTCTGGGCCTTGGTCCAGGTCATGTAGTCGTCAGTGAGTTCAAAAGTCACATCCAGCCCTGAACATAGAGCAGAGAGAAATGCTGTGCAGAGGCAACATAACACACAACACTGATGCAAACTTTATATCTGAGTTTTTCTGCGTCTGAATATTTTTCTCAGCAGTCTGATGTTTCTTAATGAATGTGAGCATGAAGCTGAAGTCTCCGTGGAGCTGTGTGCATATCAACTCCTTCTCTTGCAGCCCTGTTGACTGAGACAGTGACGTGGGATAAAGCTGTTAATGATGGAGCTCTTTATAGAAACAGAGAAATGAAGGCAGGACTCATCTGCTTTAAATGAGCTTCATGTAACTGGAGACAGAGAGGCAAAGAGCAGCAGAGAAGGGGAGAGGTCACCAAGCTCACCTGGTCTGTTTTACCTTCACTCATCAATATTCTCACCTGTCACATCACAGCACACCGCCCGTTTGCTCTTTGTGCAGGGGTAATCGTACCATCGTTCGTTATAACTCATCAGTGTGCAGTGTTCAACACCTCCTGCATTGTTTGGTTCTCCAGGATTCCATCCTCTGAACTCCTCCTCCTTTGGTCCGTAGAAACTTGTGTCTGTCAGTGACCACCTCCAGCTGTTCCTGTCATCGTACAGTCCGATCCAGACGAGCTGAAACACATATTTGCATTAATAATAATATTCATGTGTCCATATGAAGAGTGAAACAGGTTCCTGTAATAACTCCTGCTGTTTATACTGGACATTAAGAGATCTCTTATAATACACGTTCAATAGGGAACTAAATCCTTCGTCCTGGTTCAATAGCCGTGTTTCCTTTAGGGGGAAGAGTTTCGACTGTGACGTCACATACGCAACGGATTAAACACAGGAGCCACAACTGTGGCCGCCGTCGCTAACTGTGCACAACGTCAGCAGCTGATCATAAACATAGTGATGGTGAATTTACCGGCATCACTAACTGTGCACAGAGTGTCTGGTGCTTGTTGTAAACAAACAGAGATCGCTAAGCTAACACCTCCTGCAGCAGCAGCACATACACACTGTACTGCTACACAGCTAACTGTTAGCACATACACACTGTACTGCTACAGACCTAACTGTTAGCAAATACACACTGTACTGCTACAGAGCTAACTGGTAACCTGTTAGCAAATACACACTGTACTGCTACAGAGCTAAATGTTAGCCTGCTAGCACATACACACTGTACTGCTACAGAGCCAACTGTTAGCCTGTTAGCAAATACACACTGTACTGCTACAGAGCTAAATGTTAGCCTGTTAGCTCATACACACTGTACTGCTACAGAGCTAACTGTTAGCCTGTTAGCAAATACACACTGTACTGCTGCAGAGCTAACTGTTAGCCTGTTAGCACATACACACTGTACTGCTACAGAGCTAACTGTTAGCCTGTTAGCACATACACACTGTACTGCTACAGAGCTAACTGTTAGCCTGTTAGCACATACACACTGTACTGCTACATAGCTAACTGTTAGCAAATACACACTGTACTGCTACAGAGCTAACTGATAGCCTGTTAGCAAATACACACTGTACTGCTACAGAGCTAACTGTTAGCCTGTTAGCACATACACACTTTACTGCTACAGAGCTAACTGTTAGCCTGTTAGCAAATACACACTGTACTGCTACAGAGCTAACTGTTAGCCTGTTAGCAAATAAACACTGTACTGCTACAGAGCTAACTGTTAGCCTGTTAGCACATACACACTGTACTGCTACAGAGCTAACTGTTAGCCTGTTAGCACATACCCACTGTACTGCTACAGAGCTAACTGCTAGCCTGTTAGCACATACACACTGTACTGCTACAGAGCTAACTGTTAGCCTGTTAGCACATACACACTGTACTGCTACAGAGCTAACTGCTAGCCTGTTAGCACATACACACTGTACTGCTACAGAGCTAACTGTTAGCCTGTTAGCACATACACACTGTACTGCTACAGAGCTAACTGTTAGCCTGTTAGCACATGCACACTGTACTGCTACATAGCTAACTGTTAGCCTGTTAGCACATACACACTGTACTGCTACAGAGCTAACTGTTAGCCTGTTAGCACATACACACTGTACTGCTACAGAGCTAACTGTTAGCCTGTTAGCACATACACACTGTACTGCTACAGAGCTAACTGTTAGCCTGTTAGCACATACACACTGTACTGCTACAGAGCTAACTGTTAGCCTGTTAGCACATACACACTCTACTGCTACATAGCTAACTGTTAGCAAATACACACTGTACTGCTACAGAGCTAACTGTTAGCCTGTTAGCAAATACACACTGTACTGCTACAGAGCTAACTGTTAGCCTGTTAGCACATACACACTGTACTGCTACAGAGCTAAATGTTAGCCTGTTAGAAAATAAACACTGTACTGCTACAGAGCTAACTGTTAGCCTGTTAGCACATACACACTGTACTGCTACAGAGGCAACTGTTAGCCTGTTAGCAAATACACACTGTACTGCTACAGAGCTAAATGTTAGCCTGTTAGCACATACACACTGTACTGCTACAGAGCTAACTGTTAGCCTGTTAGCAAATACACACTGTACTGCTACAGCGCTAAATGTTAGCCTGTTAGCTCATACACACTGTACTGCTACAGAGCTAACTGTTAGCCTGTTAGCAAATAAACACTGTACTGCTACAGAGCCAGCTGTTAGCATGTTAGCAAATACACACTGTACTGCTACAGAGCTAACTGTTAGCCTGTTAGCAAATACACACTGTACTGCTACAGAGCTAACTGTTAGCCTGTTAGCAAATACACACTGTACTGCTACAGAGCTAACTGTTAGCCTGTTAGCACATACACACTGTACTGCTACAGAGCTAACTGTTAGCCTGTTAGCAAATACACACTGTACTGCTACAGAGCTAAATGTTAGCCTGTTAGCACATACACACTGTACTGCTACAGAGCTAAATGTTAGCCTGTTAGCAAATACACACTGTACTCACATAGGAAACTCCTGCTGTTTCTGCCGTTTTCTTCAGGATCTCAGCTTCCTCCATGCTGTCTACAGTGGCCAGGTCGGAGTATTTCTCTCTGCAGTAACTTTGTGCTTCAGTAAAAGTCTTCTGTTCATTAATGACATGAAACTGACGTCCAGCACACAGGCCTGTAGAGACACACACACTGATCACATTCATGCTGTAAATAACTTTTATACATCTTCACTTTGTAACTTTACAGTTTAATGGATCCAGACGTCTCATTGTGTTTGTAGTCAAATCAGGAATGTAACAAAGTACATTTACTCAAGTACTGCACCGGAGAGTTTAAAGTCCTGTTTGATGCCACTTTATACCTGCAATAATATAATATCATAAAATATCATATCATATCATATCATATCATATAATATCATATCATATAATATCATATAATATATAATATATAATATAATATCATATAATATGATATCATATAATATAATATCATATAATATCATATAATATATAATATCATATAATATCATATCATATAATATCATATCATATCATATAATATAATATAACTGCCAAAATTTCACACTGACAGATTGTTCTTTTTACTTATTCTGAATTTAAGAAAGAGGACAAATCTATACAAAACAATAAATTGTTGTATTTAATTTAATTTAATTTATTTATTTTTTGGCCCAAATTCTTCCACATTGTTGTATTTTAAACATTTTTGGCGTGTGACCTCTTCCAAAAAAATCTGAATGTATAATAATGAATAATAAAGTTTATTGTATAGTTAGTTATATCAGAAGTCTTCCTTGCAACTATGACAAATGTATTGATTATTTATCCTTACTCAAACATCATTTCTCTGTTATTGCTTTATCTGAAACATGGCTTACAGAAGATTCCAGAGAAATATTTAAATGACCAAATTACAATTCAGTTGACTACGTAAGAGAGAATAGATGTGGAGGAGGGGTCTCTCTGTTTCTTCTTGCTGACTGAATTTAAAGTGAGGGATGATCTCTATTGTCAAAGATTTTAATGAAATTCTGTCCAGTTCTCTTGATTTGGTAAACAAGGAGGAAAAACTTTCTTATATTTTAGGAGATTTTAATATAAACCTCTTTAAAAATAATTTAGATACATTAACCACAGATTTTCTCAATATTCTTTATTCTAGTCACTTTTTCCCTCTTATTCATAAATCTACAAGAGTAAAGGAAAATTCAGAACATCCTAACAAACAACTTAAGTGAAGGAATGAATTCTGGGTTTTGTGTTTAGATTTGTCAGATCATTTCCCCATTATACAATACTCTTTAATCAAGTCTAATAAAACCAAACCAAATGAGAAAAAGTTGCACAAAAGAAATATGAGCAAGTCAAATATTTCTATATTTAAAGATATGCTTGTCAATCAGTCTGTTTTAGTCTGAACATCAATCGTACCAGAGTCACCAGGGAATTTTATTCCACACAATTTATTTAGAAAATTAGGAGGCTTAATAAAATGTCACTTAAATTATCAAAATGTGACTGTTCATATACCTTCTCTAAACATTTGTGGGATTGATATAATGAATAAAAAATGCACAAAAAAGTATATCAGAAACATTTTACAGAGACAAAATAAGATTTCCCCCAGAGGAAAGTTATTTTGGGATCCACAACTGAACAGAATAAAGTGACTCATTTTAAAATTATCCATAATATTTACCCATGTAAAAAATGTATTTCCAGGTTTGCTGATGTAGGTGAAATGTGCACTTTTTGTGGAGATAATCCAGAAAGAACTTTACATTTATTTATGTTTGCCCATCGTCATCTATATTTATTGTTATATATTATTTTATGTCATCTATATTTTGGATTGATATGGAAAAAATCATACTCGATATGACTGGACAGCCCATCATTTTTTAACCTAAAGATAACATCTCAAAATTTGAATCTAATAATAAAACAGTATGCTTTATAACAAATCTTAAGTTTCACATCCACAAGATGAAGTTTTCCAAATCCCTCCATAACTTTAGTGTTTTCACAATAGAATTGAAGTTTTATCTAGAGACTTTAGAGTTGATGTCAAATAAGAAATGTGAACTGCTACATTTTAAAAATTAATTTTCAGAAACCCCAGAATAGTATAAAAGTAAGCACCTTATTATTTACTTTTTATTGTAAAAAATAAAAAGTACATATATATATATATATATATATATATATATATATATATATATAATAATAATAAAAATAAAATAATAATATAACAAGGCACATAGGGTGTAAGGTGCTTACTTTTATACTATTCTGGGGTTTCTGAAAATTAATTTTTAAAATGTAGCAGTTCACATTTCTTATTTGACATCAACTCTAAAGTCTCTCTCTCTCTCTCTATGTATATATATATATATATATATATATATATATATATATATATATATATATATATATATATATACATGTACTTTTTATTTTTTACAATAAAAAGTAAATAATAAATAATAAGGTGCTTACTTTTATACTATCCTGGGGTTTCTGAAAATTAATTTTTAAAATGTAGCAGTTCACATTTCTTATTTGACATCAACTCTAAAGTCTCTCTCTCTCTCCATGTGTATATATATATATATATATATATATATATATATATATATATATATATATATATATATATATATATACAGTAACTGTAACTGACATGCCTGTATTTCTCTCATTGTTAATAAAAATCTGATCGCATCATAAAAGAGTTGTGATAAGAGCTCTGCAGCCACAACGATGTATTAACGTAGATAGAATCTAAAATAAAAGAAGACTTGCCTGGTGCAGCCGTGAGGAGCAGAAGAAGAACCAGCATCTTGTTCCTCTCTGTCTTCATGAGAGAGAAACCCTTCAGACTTCTGGCTTCATGAGAGAGAAACCCTTCAGACTTCTGTCTTCATGAGAGAAACCCTTCAGACTGCTGCTGCTGGAATTAACGGACAATGAACAACACCTCAGTATTATTCCAGCAGCAGAGGCAGCAATCATTTGCATATTAAGGAAATAAGAGGCAAATGATCACCGCTACCTTAACAAATGTGAACCTTTGTTGTTGTGTTCCTGACACTGTTTGTTTGTCTGCTGAGGGCTGAAACAGCTGTTGACCAGGTAACAGAGAGGAACACCTGGGAGGAATACAGGACGTACATATTAAGAGCCTTTACTGCAGTAGAAGTACTCACACTACACTGTGAGAATACTACACTACAAGTAAAAGTGCTGCATTCAAACCTTACTGAGAGTAAAAGAATCAACAGTCTATAAAAGTATTCTCCTCCCTCGGATGTTTCATCCTTTTCTGTGCTTTACACATGAAATTATGGTTCATATCATTTGGCCTTTTTGACAAGAATTTGCAATTTGCAACTTTAATATCAAAGTGAAAACTGATTTTTTACAAAATAATGTCAATTCATTAAAAAGTTTTATTCCTTGGCTTTTTAACACTGCGTGAGTTTTGTGGTCCTCTGTGCTTTTATTTATTTTATTTCTTTTACTACTTTTAACTACGTCTTTTATTTTATTTTACTATGTTTATCTGTTTGGTTGTATTGTTTTATTTATGGCATCATTTTAGAATGATACACTTATTATTTATTGCTGATTGGTATATGGAATTGTTTGTTTTATTGTTGATGTACAGCACTTTGTACAGCACTTTGGAGACGTTTGTGTTGTTTAAATGTGCCAAACAAATAAAGTGGATTGGATTGGATTGAAAATATATCAGGTAAAGTAAATGGTTCCATAAATATTGATCCCCTTTAAAGTCACTGAGCTGTTTGAACAGAGTCCAGCTGGTTGGTGCAGCAGGTTACAGTTAGAGAGATGAGACCATCTGAGTGGAGCTGACGGCTGGTTTTACTATAAAACATCTGGAGCTCCAGTCTCTGGTCCATCACTGGTCCTGCTACTACTGACACATGGAGACACAAGAACACTCCTAGTGACTCAGAGAAAACAACATTGAACAGTAGAAGTCAAGAGATGGATACAAAAAAACAGTCAACTCAGTGGACATCCCACAGAGTTACACCATCATTAGACTTAGACTGAACTTTATTGATCCTTTGTTCTGACTCCCTCAAGGAAATTGAAGTTCCAGTAGTATATATATATATATATATATATATACATATATATATATATATATATATATACAGTACAGGCCAAAAGTTTGGACACACCCATTTCATTCAATGCGTTTCCTTTATTTTCATGACTATTTACATTGTAGATTCTCACTGAAGGCATCAAAACTATTGTTGGGATTCTGCCACAGGTGAATTTTGGGTTCATTTGTGGACTTTAACATTTGTGGACTAAATGAGACATTTTCCTGAGCCCACTCACAAAATGGTGAGTCACCTCCATTTTGTCTGACCTCAAGAACTTCAGTTCCCAGAATGCACTGCATTTATGACACCTTCCATGTGTCATGTCATTGGTCAAGGCACCTTTGACCCCACAGGAGGTCCACTGGCCTGCTATAAAGCAGACAGCTGTACCACTTTACTTTACCACTCCTCACACACACACACACACACACACACACACACACGTTTCCTTCTCTTTTGTAATGTATTCTCTATTTTATAGATGTGTGCTTTTATTTGCTTTACTTGTTTAGAATAAATACCTTTTGATTACGAATGCTGTCTATCTAATTATGTACATTATGAACGATATTCTAACCTCTGCTGTGACAAGAATTCACGATTCCTTTAACCACTATTAAATATTAATATGGTAATTTGATTATAATTATATTCATAATTAATAATCAGTGTTCCAAATTGATCATTTAATAACTTTATGAGACTGATTTAGGTGAATTGGCTATATTTTCTCTGTTTACAGAGTGGTGCCCCAAACGAGCTATGACTTAGAGTAAATCAAGTCATATCATTTCTTATAATTAATAATTATTTATAATAATTATTAATAATGCTTATAGCCATATTAATGATAATGTCCTTTTAGTAATATATTTGACGCCCTGTGCAAGGTCATCATTTATTCATAAAAGAGCCATCCTTAATCCCCAACATTTTTGGTGATCCTTGATGAAGGCGACTGGTATCTTTAAACAGATACCCCAACATAGTTGACGCCCCGGTGCGTAATTACAACACTATGAATGAACACATATGGAATTATGTACTTAACAAAAAAAGTGTGAAATAACTGAAAACATGTCTTGTATTTTAGATTCCTCAAAGTAACCACCCTTTGCTTACTAGAATATAAGACATGTTTTCAGTTATTTCACACTTTTTTGTTAAGTACATAATTCCACATGTGTTCATTCATAGTTTTGATGAATTTACAATGTCAATAGTCATGAAAATAAAGGAAACGCATTGAATGAGATGGGTGTGTCCAAACTTTTGGCCTGTACTGTATATATATATATATATATATATATATATATATATATATAGTTTAAGCAATTTAATGTCTCAGTGTACTCTGAAATGAATGCACATTTGCAACATTTAAAATTCTTTATTGAGCATGATAGTGTTTTGAAAATAAAAAAAAGATTCAAAATCACATTTTATGTTGGACTAAAGGACTAAAAAACCATCATAATTGTGTTCTATGTGTCCATTGGTCTATATTGGTATATTCCCCATAATGTTCCTTTAAGGATAAATAAGTCTGGGTTCTTCTGGTTTAAGGACCAAAACACTTTTATTGTGATGCTAATGTGAAAGTGATGCATTCCTTTTAGAAAACATGACAAAAATACCAGTAAAAATATTGCACCTATGTTGATATTTACTTTGTAAAGCTGATTTCAACTGATATTAATAGTATACAGATAATTTATATATGTTATTTTACAGTGTTATTGTTGTCAGGTTCAAACTCATAAATTAATTTTCTATGATTATATTCAACATTCTCCAATTCTCTGAGTTGTAGATTTATTGCATAAATGCACATATGCTGACTATATGTAACATCAAAATATAAAAGTTAATAAACCTATTTTTATTTAGTTAATGTTCATGTTGTCATGACAATGTGCTCACATAGATATGTTCAATAAAGTGATGTATAAACCAGTGTTTCCCAACCTTTTTTGAGCCACGGCACATGTTTTATGTGAGAAAAAAATCACATAATACCAAACAAGAATAACACAAAGTATTTTAATGAAATATAATAAAAATCTAGTCTTATTTTACTTACTGGGTGTGAAACATGGACCTGTTTAGTTGAACACAAAGCTGATATTCTGGCAGGATTTGGAGTGAATTTGGAAATGATTCATGAGCACTAGGGATGGGTACCGAATTCGGAACTTTTATAGGTACCGACCAAATTCCGTCGGTACTTCCAAGTACCGATTCATGTAAAATCAAACGGTACCATGTTTCGGTACCTAAACGGCGTTAACTTTAAACTGATCATTGATTTCAACCTGTTTTCATTTGACGTCTCCGATTAACAAGCGTGCTGACGATCGCACTATTTTTTATTTTTTTATTTACCTCCTCGTCTGGTCCTGTCTGCTCACCGCGGCCACTAGCTGCTGCCCTCTTCCATCCCGGCGCAGAGACGAACAGCCGGCTCTCGGCCTGCTAGCCGCCAGCTGCTATCTCTCCAATGTCTCTACCCGGGCTTGGCCTTCGTCTGCCTCCAGATTGGACCTTCCTTACTCCGTTTGCTCTCTCCATTCTTCTGTAGACCGGCCATTAGCAGCTAGCAGCTAGCTGCTGCATCTCTGGTCCTCCGCTAATACTCCGCTCTTCAACTCAGGAATATTACCTGCCACTTTACTCCAAACTGTCTCGCTAAAATTAAATCCCAAAATTTTGTGTTTGATTAGTTATTTTTTTTTAAATGTTTTTAATCAAGGTGTTGGGTAGGAGGTGTTCAAGGTGCTGTCATTCACTCCTCTGTGTTGACAGCATCATCCACCTCCCAACCTCTGTTCCAGCATCCTTTAATAACGCTGCAACCTTCATGTTACAAAATGCACGTTCACTCAGCAATAAAGCACTGCTCATCCTGGATGTTATATTGTTTTGATATATTTTTTAAAGTTTATATATTGAGAAATAAATATGTCGAATTGAAAAATTGAGATTTTATTATTAAACAAATGAACATTTATTGCCACATAAACAAACGCAAAAGTACCGAAAATTGGTACCGTTGAGTACCGATACCGGATCCTAGGTACCGGGTATCGGTACCGTATCGGTTCAAAAGTGAAAGGTACCCATCCCTAATGAGCACTGGATTATTTCCACTATATATTATACAATAGCTCCTCCCACAGTCCATGGACATGCATATAATAATAATAAGGTTAAGTAGTGACTTTAACTTGCCGGTAGGTGTGAATGTGAATGGTTGTTTGTCTCTATGTGCCTTCTATTGAACTGGCAACTGGTGCCTTTCTGGTCTAGCTTCCAGTCCCACCAGGACCCTGATGAGGATGGGGTTTATAGGTTTTATTAAAGGTGATATCAGAAAACTACGTATGCTACCTTTTCTCTTCATTTCTGTAAAATTCAAAGTAACTTTTAATCAATATTAGCGTTTGTAGCCCACTTTACACAGAACTAACGTCAGACCTAGCTAACATTACATGTATAGCTAACAAAATAACTTTCTTCAACCAGATTTTATCATCTCAAAACCAGCATAGCAACTATGCTAGCACTATGCATTCATTATAATCTCATTTATTGATAGATAATTAATCAGTTTTGACTTCTTTCCCGCCATCACTTCTCTCCTCGCGACTCCTGGCTCCCTCGTTTCGCGCCACTCAGTCTCTAGCCGGCCGCTCTGACGTTAACTCGTGCTGCATTCACTTGCAGTCGGACATTGGAAATTCGCGCTCGTAAATGTCAAATCGGACGTAACATTTCTTTTACTGTAATGAGTTAAGGTCAAGCATAAAGCTGAATATGGGAGATTCTAGAACAGGGGGGGCAATTAATTTTCCCAAGGGGCCACATGACCAACACCACAAAGGTTACGAGGGCCGGACCAAAACTCTGAACTAAATTCTGCACAGTATTAATTTAACCGCTTTATGAAATACAGTAAATTATCTGGTTTTGAGCTGCTACTGATAACAATACATGTTATGATAAGACTAAATCAAATATATCAGTAAAAAGTAGTAAATACTCCAATCACTATATCACTTTTCAATTTATTTTAAACACAACTGTAAATGATATTTAGCAAGGTTCCTATTGGTGTTTTTGTATTATATAGTTTTTCATGTTTGTGCATTTTCTAGGTGTTTTACAATGTTGTGAAGCTTTTATTTTGAAAAGGTGCTGTTCAGTGTGAAACGGGTGCTTTAATTTTGAAAGGTAGTGACAGGAAATAACGGAACGTGGAACGGTTAAATGAAAAACGAACTGTAAATAATAACGAGTGCGTTGTAATTCATATAAAGTTGATATAAAGTATGAAAAAGGCTTCTATAGTGGCGGCTGACCGGAAACAAGGTTTGTTCAAGTTTATTCTCTTCTGTCATATATATTAGCGGCTATATTTGTTGTTTTAACTATAGTAAAAGTGCTTGTTAGCTCAATTTATTAACTTGTTAATTGTTAATTTATTAACTTTATGCAAAAAGCAATAGGTGTTTTTGACTAAAGGTAACTCGGGTAACCCAGTTATACGTAAATCGCCTTCAAAATAAAAGCACTGCGGTTGTATTGATTTCTAGTTTCTTGGTAAAAAGATTTTGTCACAGTCGCCCAGTTGGAATAAAATGAGTTTTTTGGACCTTTTGTATCCACAAGGATTATTACACACAAATCTTTCTTCCTTTATTACTAACATGCATTTTATTTAAGTGGTGAGAGAATAATGTAAAATCCTTCCTAAACAGCAGGCACAGTCAGTAAACTATTATAACCCTTAATAAAGCCATAAAAACATTTCAGAGATGATGAAACTTTATAAAAATATTATAGATCAAAGAGGCCATTTAGTGTTAAAAATCAGCAGTATTATGGAAAGTCTTCTCTATTATCTCTATTATAAAACACTTAATAAATCATCACACAAGTCAATTATGACAAATATAAATAAAGCAACAATTTGTGAAATAATTAAAGAAATTTATTAAAGTCATTGCAGACATTATTATGTTATTTCATCATACATTTTCACAACATTACTTTGTCAGAAATTTTATTTCATTAAAAACCAAATAAAATGTCATTGCAGTGACACTTTAATTTCTAAACCAAAACATATGAAGTTGAAGGAACCAAATATCTGATCTCATCATAAAGAATATGTGTAATCTAATCGTATTAATCTTATCAATAAAATGTCAGAAAATAATGAAACGTCTCAGTTATAAATCCCCACAGCACACACACATTCAAATGTCTTGTTTTAATAAACCAACACCTTTAAATATAAGTAAATATAAGTTTATGACCATATATGACAAAGAAAAGCATTAAATATTCGAATTAATCCAGAACTTTTTGCAATATATTAACTCAAATGAAGAAAGATGTTTTTACTCATTAAAGTAGATTTGAATGATTCAACACAACATTAAAGTTTAAAGGTGGATTTTCTGTGGAGTTGATTCCAGTCAAATCTAATTTATATGATCTTACTTATAAAATATGAAAAATAATAAAACATTGCCTGTTATAATTCCCCACAGCCCAAACACATAAATTCATACTTAATAAACCAACAGTCTTAATATGTTTAAATATAAGTAAATATAAGTTTATGACCATATATGACAAAGAAAAGCATTACATATTCATATTAATCCAGAACTTTTTGCAATATATTAACTCAAATAAAGAAAGATGTTTTTACTCATGAAAGTAGATTTGAATGATTCAACACAACATTAAAGTTTAAATGTGGATTTTCTCTGGAGTTGATTTCAGTCAAATCTAATTTATATTTTATATTATCTTACCTATAAAATGTGAAAAATAATAAAACCTGTTATAATTTCCCACAGCCCAAACACATAAATTCATACTCAATAAACCAACAGTCTTAATATGTTTAAATATAAGTAAATATAAGTTTATGACCATATATGACAAAGAAAAGCATTAAATATTCATATTAATCCAGAACTTTTTGCAATATATTACACTCAAATAAAGAAAGATGTTTTTACTCATGAAATTAGATTTGAATGATTCAACACAACATTAAAGTTTAAATGTGGATTTTCTCTGGAGTTGATTCCAGTCAAATCTAATTTATATTTTATATTATCTTACCTATAAAATGTGAAAAATAATAAAACATTGTCTGTTATAATTCCCCACAGCCCAAACACATAAATTCATACTTAATAAACCAACAGTCTTAATATGTTTAAATATAAGTAAATATAAGTTTATGACCATATATGACCAATAAAAACATTAAATCTTTCAATAGGAGAAGCTGGAACCAGCAGATATTTGACATTTGAGCTTGTAAAATGACTAAAATGATGATTTGATTATAAAAACAGCTGCAACGAGTCGATTAATCTGCTAATTGTTGCAGCTCTATTCTGCCCTACAGAGCCTAGTTACAAAGGGTTAAACTGAGAAAAACTGATTTAAAGTTTTTTAAAGTTTTTTAACTGTCCAGCCAAATGTGTTATATGTAGGTCAGTGATATGACTCTTATTTCTACATGTATTGATGATGTCATTTTTATGCAAAAAAATCATGACGAGTTATTTGACCTTTGACACTAAAAATGTAGCTACTGCACTCTGGTTTTGCTGTAAAAGATCCTAATAGTGATGATAAACAGAGTGGAGTACACTGTAAAAAATGCTTGTAGAAATTACAGTAAAACTGTCAAATTGCATCAGAAATAGGTCGTAAAATTAAACATTGTACATCACATTAGTAGATACTTTTAATTACTGTAAATCAAAGAATAGTATAAAACTTTAAATTCTACTGCCATAAACTGTAGAAAACACAGTTTTGCTGTAAAAATATAAAATTGTCATGTAAAGTTAATGGAGAAATACCACAATGACACAATTAATTATCCTAAAAGTAATGGGATTATTCATCAAAAATTACAGTTTTTGCTGATATCTACATTTACATACGCTCACTGTATTTTTTATGGTGAAGAAGAATTTTACCGTGAATTAAACATATTTTTTTACAGTGTAACTATAATGTTGTTGTCTTCTTTCACCTTTTATATTTAGTTTTCAGTGAATAAACATTTTCAAATTGATTTTGTTAGAAGTGAATTTAAAAGTGTTTATCAACTTTGTTCAAAATGTTTTTATTTTAGACTTAATATTATAAACTAATGTTATATTTTAGTCTTAATATAATTGTATCTCACTTTTTTACTTCATCACTATCTAGATAATAATTTCCCTATTAAATAAACGTATAATTTCTATTATTCTTGTCTTCACTGTTCAACACAATGAAGAAATACAAGACGACACTTACTGCAGTCTGCTTTGGTTTTGAGTTGGATTTTGGAGGTTTTTTTTATTACTAGAGTCATTATTTATCTGACATAAAGCAAAATTGAAATCTAAAACGTTGTCACAAGATAAAACAGACACAAAGGAGTTAATTTTTGGTTAAAACTCAATTTAGAGCCAAACTGTAGTTGGTGCAGTTCGAGGCTTTGTAGGGCAGAATTCTCACACATCACACGAGGACGCTGAGGCATGATGTCATCATCCAGCTCAGTGTGATGTCATCATCCAGCGCCTGGTCCTCCAGCTGCTGCTGGAGCTGACAAACATTATTACTCACACAGAGATAAAACATTCTGCTTTCTTCTTTACATTTCATCCTCTGGAAACTCTTTTTCAGCCTTTTTTTCCTCACATGATAGTTTGTGACTTTCCCTGTTTCTACTGTTATTGTCCAAAGCTTTGTAATGTTACACTGCAAAAAAGTAGTTTAGTCTAAAAACCAGATCAAACAGTAAATCTAAAGGTCTAAAACCAGATCAAACAGTAAATCTAAAGGTCTAAAACCAGATCAAACAGTAAATCTAAAGGTCTAAAACCAGATCAAACAGTAAATCTAAAGGTCTAAAACCAGATCAAACAGTAAATCTAAAGGTCTAAAACTAGATCAAACAGTAAATATAAAGGTCTAAAACCAGATCAAACAGTAAATCTGCTGCATGGACAGATAATTTACCTTGACAAGATTTATTCAATTAAGATTATTAAATCTAGAAATAAGCATGTTGAACACTTAGAATAATAAATTAACTCTTAAAACCAGATAAATTAAAGCTGCCAGCAGTGATGAACTGGCCCGAGCAGAGTGACCTGATGATTATTTGGTTCTTACCAAGATAAAGAAAAATACAAATTGCATAATTAATAATGTTTTAAGAGTTAATTTCTTATTTTAAGTGTTCAACATGCTTATTTCTAGATTTAATAATCTTAATTTAATAAATCTTGTCAAGGTAAATTATCTGTCCATGCAGCAAGATCATTTCCCTCAGATTTACTGTTTGATCTGGTTTTTAGACACATCTTTTTTTGCAGTGTCTAACATATAGTTTGTGAATGATTTTGCTTTATTTATTATTTTAAATGTCTCTTTATCTGTTTCTTCCTCAGACTGTTTCTGATGTGAATTCACTCTCTGAGGTCCGATAAAGTTTCATCTCATCTTATTTTAAATTTGCTTTTAACAGTAATTTGTCTGCTCAGTTTTTGCATAAAAGTAGAATAAAAAGATGATTTACCTGCTTCAGCATTCCCTCAATCACAGCAGACACAGTCACAGTCATCCTCCATCTCCTCACTGTCTTCTTCTTCTTCATCAAAGACGCTGAAGAAAAAACAATCAGACATGATGAGTTGAGAGATTTCTGCTCTGATAATAATCAGCATCCTGTTGATATAAAGTGTCCTCAGTTAGTTTAGTCCTGCCTGTGGTCAGTTTAGAGCTATACTGCAGGCCGCCACCAGGGGGCGTTCAGGGCTTTATCAGTCAGGTAGCAGCAGTTACTTCCTCCATCTGTTCATATTCTCACATTGAAGTCAACACAAACTGATGATCTGCAGTTGGTCACTGCACATTAACACCAACATCCTGAAAGTTCACATTTATTGTCCAGAAATGTGTTTTATTGTCTCATTTCATGCTAAAGTAAACCTAAATCTGATATAAATACTGTTTGAATCAGTGCTTACCACTCAGATGGATCGTCAGATGGATCGTCAGATGGATCGTCAGATGGATCGTCAGATGGACCGTCAGATGGATCGTCAGATGGATCGTCAGATGGACCGGAGCAGATGAATGGATACTTCCTGTTACAGTTCTCGTCCCACCATCCTCCAGAGGAGCTGAAATATGCTGCTGCACAATCCTCCTTCCCCCCGTAGTTATCAGGTTGATCTAGCATCCAGTATCTGAACGAGGAGCTGCTTCCATCGGACCACTTCCAGGAGTCTCTGAAAAGGCCGATCCAGACATATGTTCTTCCTGCTGGAATCAGCTCCTGGACCTTCTGGTTCTCTGCCTGGTTCCTCACACTGGCCAGGTCTGTGTGGTGTTCTCTGCAGTAGCTCTGGGCCTCGGTCCAGCTCATGCGGTCGTTAGTGAGGACAAAAGTCACATCCAGCCCTGAACATAGAGCAGAGAGAAATGCTGTGCAGAGGCAACATAACACACAACACTGATGCAAACTTTATATCTGAGTTTTTCTGCGTCTGAATATTTTTCTCAGCAGTCTGATGTTTCTTAATGAATGTGAGCATGAAGCTGAAGTCACCGTGGAGCTGTGTGTATATCAACTCCTTCTCTTGCAGCCCTGTTGACTGAGACAGTGACGTGGGATAAAGCTGTTAATGATGGAGCTCTTTATAGAAACAGAGAAATGAAGGCAGGACTCATCTGCTTTAAATGAGCTTCATGTAACTGGAGACAGAGAGGCAAAGAGCAGCAGAGAAGGGGAGAGGTCAACAAGCTCACCTGGTCTGTTTTACCTTCACTCATCAATATTCTCACCTGTCACATCACAGCACACCGCCCGAGCGTTGGCTGTGCAGTGGTAGTCGTACCATCGTCCGTTAGAACCCATCGCTGTGCAGTGTTCAACACCTCCTGCATTGTTTGGTTCTCCAGTATTCCACCGTCTGAACTCCTCCTCTCCTGGTCTGTAGAAGCTTGTGTTTGACAGTGACCACCTCCAGCTGATGGACAGTCCGATCCAGACGAGCTGAAACACATATTTGCATTAATAATAATATTCATGTGTCCATATGAAGAGTGAAACAGGTTCCTGTAATAACTCCTGCTGTTTATACTGGACATTAAGAGATCTCTTATAATACACGTTCAATAGGGAACTAAATCCTTCGTCCTGGTTCAATAGCCGTGTTTCCTTTAGGGGGAAGAGTTTCGACTGTGACGTCATATACGCAACGGATTAAACACAGGAGCCACAACTGTGGCCATCGTTGCTAACTGTGCACAACGTCAGCAGCTGATCATAAACATGGTGATGGTGAATTAACCGGCATCACTAACTGTGCACAGAGTGTCTGGTGCTTGTTGTAAACAAACAGAGATCGCTAAGCTAACACCTCCTGCAGCAGCAGCACATACACACTGTACTGCTACAGAGCTAACTGTTAGCCTGTTAGCACATACACACTGTACTGCTACAGAGCTAACTGTTAGCCTGTTAGCAAATACACACTGTACTGCTACAGAGCTATCTGTTAGCCTGTTAGCAAATACGCACTGTACTGCTACAGAGCTAACTGTTAGCCTGTTAGCACATACACACTGTACTGCTACAGAGCTAACTGTTAGCCTGTTAGCAAATAAACACTGTACTGCTACAGAGCTAACTGTTAGCCTGTTAGCACATACACACTGTACTGCTACAGAGCTAACTGTTAGCCTGTTAGCAAATAGACACTGTACTGCTACAGAGCTAACTGTTAGCCTGTTGGCACATACACACTGTACTGCTACAGAGCTAACTGTTTGCCTGTTAGCACATACACACTGTACTGCTACAGAGCTAAATGTTAGCCTGTTAGCAAATACACACTGTACTGCTACAGAGCTAACTGTTAGCCTGTTAGCACATACACACTGTACTGCTACAGAGCTAACTGTTAGCCTGTTAGCACATACACACTGTACTGCTACAGAGCTAACTGTTAGCCTGTTAGTACATACAGACTGTACTGCTACAGAGCTAACTGTTAGCTTATTAGCAATTTGCAGACTGGATGCTAACATCCCCTCCAGCTCTGCAGCTGGGAGAGACTGCTGCAGGAGGACTGTGGCGCCTCCACTCGTTCTTACTCTTCTTAACGAGTCACAGCTCGTTAAGAAGAGTAAGAACGAGTCTCCAAAAGTCTCCAATAACACCAGGAAAAGTCTCTGGATTTGTCTCCAGTCGCTTTATTGAAAAATAGTCTCTAAGGGGGTCTGAAAAGTCTCTAAATATAGCAACAAAGTTGCTAAATTGCCAACACTGCTTCACCAGCTTTTACAAATGTTGCGTGTTGTTGTGGCGTCCAGTACTACGTCACATCCTGCTTAGTGTTCTATCCAATCAGCAACCAGGCTGTTTACAGGGAGAATAAAGACCCTGCTCTACTACAGGGACTAAAGAAGTCCTGACAAAAGTCCTCTAGGACGGCTCGTATTCAGATTAGGGGCGTTTCGGTGAGTGAGACCCTCATTCTGGGTGTTGGGCGGTCGTGGAAACAGCCTAATGTAATAAAAAACATTAAAGAGTTTCTCTGAAGTATCACGGCTCAGATTGTAGAACTTTAAATCCACGTGTCACTGACATGATGTCAGAAACAGCTTTGAAAGGAGAGAAAGAGGAAAGTGAACTCACAGAGGAAACTCCTGCTGTTTCTGCCGTTTTCTTCAGGATCTCAGCTTCCTCCATGCTGTCTACAGTGGCCAGGTCGGAGTATTTCTCTCTGCAGTAACTTTGTGCTTCAGTAAAGTTCTTCTGTTCATTAATGACATGATACTGACGTCCAGCACACAGGCCTGTAGAGACACACACACTGATCACATTCATGCTGTAAATAACTTTTATACATCTTCACTTTGTAACTTTACAGTTTAATGGATCCAGACGTCTCATTGTGTTTGTTGTCAAATCAGGAATGTAACAAAGTACATTTACTCAAGTACTGCACTGGAGAGTTTAAAGTTCTGTTTGATGCCACTTTATACCTGCTATAATATAATATAATATAATATGATATCATATAATATAATATAATATAATATAATATAATATAACTGCCAAAATTTCACACTGACAGATTATTTTTTCTTATTCTGAATTTAAGAAACAGGACAAATTTATACAAAACAATAAATTGTTGTATTTTATTTAATTTAATTGATTCATTCATTTTTTGAGATTGAGATTTGGTCTATTAACAAATTCTTCCACATTGTTGTATTTTAAACATTTTTGGCGTGTGACCTCTTCCAAAAAATCTGTATGTATAATAATGAATAATAAAGTTTATTGTATAGTAAGTTATAAAAGAAGTCTTCCTTGCAACATTATTTATCCTTACTCAAACATCATTTCTCTGTTATTGCTTTATCTGAAACATGGCTTACAGAAGATTCTAGAGAAATATTTAAATGACCAAATTACAATTCAGTTGACTTTGTGTTTAGATTTGTCAGATCATTTCCCATTTATACAATACTCTTTAATCAAGTCTAATAAAACCAAACCAAATGAAAAAAAGTTGCACAAAAGAAATATGAGCAAGTCAGATATTTCTATATTTAAAGATATGCTTGCCAATCAGTCTGTTTAGAGTCACCAGGGAATTTTATTCCACACAATTTATTTAGAAAATTAGGAGGCTTAATAAAATGTCACTTAAATTATCAAAATGTTGCTGTTCATATACCTTCTCTAAACATTTGTGGGATTGATATAATGTATGAAAAATGCACAAACAAGTATATCAGAAACATTTTACAGAGACAAAATAAGATTTCCCCCAGAGCAGGGGTGGCCAACCAGTCAGAGACCAACAGCCACATTTTATACTGTGTTACCGCAAAGAGCCACATCATACACATGGGCACAGATGAACATCAGCCCATCCCTTCCTCACACACACACACACACCTTTGCTCAGCCAGATTTATTGTAAATGTCACACACCAACATGATAATGACATAAATGGACTCCTAAAGTACTGAGACCACAGGCCAGTCTTTTCAACAATCAACACTGTTTGCACTGTCTCACACAGACACACTCCCAGTTCAACCAAGTCCACAAACATAAAGAAAATCATTTACAATAGCGTTTTTCTTTTACTATGCATGTTACTTAGTGGGACTTCTGGCATTTCTTGCCTTTAACAATCTTAACAAACTCTGATAAAAACGTTCTGTGTTCATCTTCATATTTTCGTTTTGCTGTGCATTTTTTCCTGCCAATTATGAGAGCGAACCTGCTCCTACTGGGAAACTGAGGTATTTTCATACCACGCACATGCGCGTTTGACTAAAATACCTTATTGAACTTGTGCAATCTTCCCTGCTCTGCCCTGTTCGGGACATCGCCGAACGTCACCGAAAACACCCGAGTAGTCCCGAGTAGACCCGAATGAATGACGAACAGTTCCGGAGGAAAAGTTACCGGTTCAGTGCGCTGCTGCTGCAGCACATCCTCGTCGGTTCCGGCGGAGTCAAACTGAGCCTCATCATAACAGCTTGTTATCACGTAGTGTTCGTTCTGTATGAGTACAAGATATTTGCATCGGTTGATTATTATTATTTGCTGTATAATGTGTGTTTTTATGGATCCGGACCGGTCGCCATGTTGTGATGCGTGATCCTGCACACAGAGTTTTATTTCTGTAAAACCTCACCACAGCAGGTCCTGCACCTTGTTCATGTGTGAAGCAATTAAAGAGGATAAAAAACTCTCTCTCTGAAGTAGCTGCAGTTTTCCTGACAGAAAACTAAGCCCAGACTGTATACGCCAGCATTCAAAATATAGTTTACAAAAAAAAACACAAACACAAACTTCGATATGAACGTAAGAGCCGCATGAAACCGGGCAAAGAGCCGCATGCAGCTCCAGAGCCGCGGGTTGGCCAGGTCTGCCCCAGAGGAAAGTTATTTTGGGATCCACAACTGAACAGAATAAAGTGACTCATTTTAAATCCTCCATAATATTTACCCATGTAAAAAATTAATTTCCAGGTTTGCTGATGTAGGCGAAATGTGCACTTTTTGTGGAGATAATCCAGAAAGAACTTTACATTTATTTATGTTTGCCCATTGTCATCTATCTATTATAATATTTTTTAATGTCATCTATATTTTGGATTGATATGGAAAAAATCATACTCGATAAGACTGGACAGACCATCATTTTTTAACCGAAAGATATTATCTCAAAATTTGAATCTAATAATAAAACAGTATGCTTTATAACAAATGTTAAGTTTCACATCCACAAGATGAAGTTTTCCAAATCCCTCCATAACTTTAGAGTTTTTACAATAGAATTGAAATGTTATATGGAGACTTTAGAGTTGATGTCAAATAAGAAATGTGAACTGCTACATTTTAAAAATTAATTTTCAGAAACCCCAGAATAGTATAAAAGTAAGCACCTTATTATTTGTTATTTACGTTTTATTATAAAAATAAAAAATACATACATACATACATACATATATATATATATATATATATATATATATATATATATATATATATATATATATATATATATATATTTAATATAACAAGGCACATAGGGTATAAGGTGCTTACTTTTATACTATTCTGGGGTTTCTGAAAATTAATTTTTAAAATGTAGCAGTTCACATTTCTTATTTGACATCAACTCTAAAGTCTCTCTCTCTCTCTATGTATATATATATATACATATATATATATATATATATATATATATATATACAGTAACTGTAACTGACATGCCTGTATTTCTCTCATTGTTAATAAAAATCTGATCGCATCATAAAAGAGTTGTGATAAGAGCTCTGCAGCCACAACGATATATTAACGTAGTGAGAATATAAAATAAAAGAAGACTTGCCTGGTGCAGCCATGAGGAGCAGAAGAAGAACCAGCATCTTATTTCTCTCTGTCTTCATGAGAGAGAAACCCTTCAGACTTCTGTCTTCATGAGAGAAACCCTTCAGACTTCTGTCTTCATGAGAGAAACCCTTCAGACTGCTGCTGCTGGAATTAACGGACAATGAACAACACCTCAGTATTATTCCAGCAGCAGAGGCAGCAATCATTTGCATATTAAGGAAATAAGAGGGAAATGATCACCGCTACCTAAACAAATGTGAACCTTTGTTGTTGTGTTCCTGACACTGTTTGTTCGGACATTTCAGTGAGGAGGAACAGCTGTTGACCAGGTAACAGAGAGGAACACCTGGGAGGAATACATATTAAGAGCCTTTACTGCACTAAAAGTACTCAGACTACACTGTGAGAATACTACAATACAAGTAAAAGTGCTGCATTCAAACCTTACTGAGAGTAAAAGAATCAACAGTCTATAAAAGTATTCTCCTCCCTTGGATGTTTCATCCTTTTCTTTGCTTTACACATGAAATTATGGTCCACATCATTTGGCCTTTTTGACAAGAATTTGCAATTTGCAACTTTAATATCAAAGTGAAAACTGATTTTTTACAAAATAATGTCAATTCGTTAAAACATATCAGGTAAAGTAAATGGTTGCATCAATATTCATCCCCTTTAAAGTCACTGAGCTGATTGAACAGAGTCCAGCTGGTTGGTGCAGCAGGTTACAGTTAGAGAGATGAGACCATCTGAGTGGAGCTGACGGCTGGTTTTACTATAAAACATCTGGAGCTCCAGTCTCTGGTCCATCACTGGTCCTGCTACTACTGACACATGGAGACACAAGAACACTCCTAGTGACTCAGAGAAAACAACATTGAACAGTAGAAGTCAAGAGATGGATACAAAAACAACAGTCAACTCAGTGGACATCCCACAGAGTTACACCATCATTAGACTTAGACTGAACTTTATTGATCCTTTGTTCTGACTCCCTCAAGGAAATTGAAGTTCCAGTAGCATACAAATAAAATGCAATTAAATTAAAATAAACTATATATATATATATATATATATATATATAGTTTAAGCAGTTTAATGTCTCAGTGTACTCTGAAATTAATGCACATTTGCAACATTTAAAATTCTTTATTGAGCATGATAGTGTTTTGAAAGTAAAAAAAAGATTCAAAATCACATTTTATGTTGAACTAAAGGACTAAAAAAAGACACAAAATGACCAAAAAAAGACACAAAATGACAAAAAAGACACCAAAAGACACAAAATGACTTAAAAAAGACACAAAATGACTTACAAAGACATGAAAAGAATTCAAAAATGGACAAAATAGCCCAAGACTCCATAGAGTTAAGTTGTTAACCCATTTCTTGTTCCCTGAAAAAGGCCTACTTGTATAATTCTGAAATGTACATTATTTTCCAGTTTTGGTTAAGCTTACCTTTTTTTATTTACCTCTGGCAGTTCACCACTTACCTTTGGACCCTTTCAAGCTGTTCATTTGACTTGAACTGCTTGAATTTCAATAAAAAACTGGAAAAATTGGGGTGTTCTAAAACTTTTGACCGGGAGTGTAGATATATATATAAAATAAAGATTGCCACGGGTCACAAGCAAAGAAAAATTAAATTGAATCAAAAATAGTGAAGTGGGAGCATAAATAATGTCACAGTTTTGACAGCTTTCTTGTTTTTAGCATTAGATATTGACTTGAAGTATAATAATCTCCAGTTCTTTCATAAAAACACAAAAGAAAGGTTTCACTTTGGCAAATTTACATTTATGGATGTAAAACTTTGCAAGGATTATAATTAGATTAATTAAATAATATTCTTTTTCAAATGAACTTTCTGGTGAAGTGTTTTTTGTTTTTTTTAAACTTTATTGAGAAATTAAAATACAGTCAGAACATTCATGTCGGATGGAACAAACAAAGTCTGGTATCTGTTAAAATAATTGATTATTTTCTATATTGGTAAATGATTTGATGCTTGATTTCTGCTTCTCTGTCTCTGTTCTCTGTGAGTGACGCAGGTCAAAGGTCAAACCTTGACTGTAATAAATATCTCTATGCATTTATATTAAGTTAGACAATATGATTTGATACAATGATTATGTTTGTGTGTTAATTTTGGTTTAGAAACTTTGACTACATATATTTCATTGTCTGTTTCATATTTTTTTTACTTTTAGAATCTATGTGAGACAGTGAAAATCCTTTGGCTCTGTAGACATAATATCTTTGTGAGACACAACAACAAGGCAGGAGGTTTTTGCTGAATGTTCTGGAGAAGAGGCCAGGCCAGGATGGCCTTGTCCGGGGCAGCAAGCAACCAGGTGGCATGACGTGCCGTTGTTTTAATTAAGACTGGCGAATCAGCGATCAAGAAGGCGGGACTTCCTGGAGGAAATCGACCAGCATGTTTTGTAAACAAATGTTAGTATTTTAATGGTTCCAGGGAGAGAGTCGTGGTTCAGACTTCACCAACTGAAACACGTCTGTTTGTATTCAGGGACATGAGTTTTTGAACCCGGAGATCTCTGTAAAGTGCACATTTTTTGACGTATTGTAATAAAACTTTTGTTAAACTGAGAAACTTGGACGTCTCCAGCTCTTCATTTCCCCATCAACGATCTGCGCAGAAAAATGGTGAGGTTTTTTCTGTCGGTGACAGATTTTTTCTGTTGGTGACAGATTATCAATTTTCAAGGTTTCCTCATGCAATTTTTCTAACAGTGTCCTCTGGAAACACTTCTGTTGTGTTGTGGTCTTTGCAGCATTTTCTAAGTGCTGTTCTTGTGTTGTCAAATTGATGATGTCTCCTCAAATTTGTTTTCTTATGGAGTTGGATTTGTGCCAGAATGTTCAAACAACACGTCTTCAAATTCAAACAATAAAATGGTGGTGGTGAAGGGAGCGGTAATTTGGAGATCCAACTCATAAAAGTGTAAGTATTGGCCGTATTTATTGACTTGACCTTTTGTAATATTTTTTTGTTGACGTGTTGTTTGAACATTTTGGCAAATTTTGAGCTCTCAGGGCCACCGTAGAAAAGACAACCAAATAAATAAAAGTGTGCGGGTAAGAGAATAGAGGGTTTTTTTTATAAAGCTGATAAGTTATTTCAATATAAATATCATCAACCAATATCATGTAATAACATCCATAGTCAAGTGTTCTGGTGCAACAGAAATGTCTTCAGCCTTTATTTATTTGTACATATGAGATACAGCATGGATGAACAAAAAAGAAATAAACAAGTACATATATTGTTTAAGTTGTAAATCCATTTCAATAAATATCTACTGCAACAGTAGAATTTGTTAGACAAATATATTTACATCAATTTACACAAATACTTCTGATGATGTTAGAATTAACATATTAACTTAAACTGCGACAAACATTTATCTATTTGGAAAGTGCTTAAAAACATTCAACAGTGTTCCTTATGTTCATTTCATTTATGTATCATTGGCATTGAAATAAGGTTGTTTATATTTTGGATTAATATCTCTATTTACAATTCAAATGTTAATGGTTGCCCTATAATCATAATGTCTGGTTATATTACAAAGTCATCATTATGAGGACAGAGAATGCAGGTTTAAAACTACAAAAAGACAACTATTAAAACTTTTTAAATAATCAGTTGGTTCTGGAAAAGTCAGATATGAATTAGGGCTGGGCGATATATCGAAATAAAAAATATATCAATATATTTTTAAATGTGATATGGAATTAGACATATCGGATATATCGAGTTGATATAATGTAATGTTCGTTATTCTTTTCTCATATGAATATATTTATTTCAGAAAAAGATTGGCCTATTTTATATTTTCATAGGCTATTTTTATTTAAGATAATTTTTATTTGAATGTGCACTTTATGGAGCTTTGATTTTTAAAAAAGGTTCTCATTTTTGAGTACCTTTTATTTAATTTTTGCTCTCACTTTGCAATAAAAATATGAGGATATATATCGTATATCGATATTCAGCCTAAATATATCAGGATATGACTTTTCGTCCATATTGCCCAGCCCTAATATAAATATAATAAAAGTTTATAAGACTAGAGAAGAGAATTACACTTTAGAGTTATAAACTAATGTGAGTCAGGTTGAGGACTGGAGGTAAATATGAAGTTCTATTATAGGGATGTAAATGTATGTTTTCATATGTACATGGAATAAATAATTATGTATTAGAGGGAGTGTGTATGTATGTTTGTGTATGTTTGTGTATGTTTTATGTCCTGATATGTTTGTCTAGATGCATCTATTGTAGAAACATCATATGAAAACAAATCAGCTCTCCCACACTGCAAAAAAGGTGTTTAGTCTAAAAACCAGATCAAACAGTAAATCTGAGGGAAATGATCTTGCTGCATGGACAGATAATTTACCTTGACAAGATTTATTAAATTAAGATTATTAAATCTAGAAATAAGCATGTTGAACACTTAAAATAATAAATTAACTCTTAAAACCAGATAAAAGAAAGCTGCCAGCAGTGATGAACTGGCCCGAGCAGAGTGAGATATTTTATTTTGTTTTAAGAGTTAATTTCTTATTTTAAGTGTTCAACATGCTTATTTCTAGATTTAATAATCTTAATTTAAGAAATATTGAAAAAAAAAAACGCTAAAAAATTAGTCAGAAAAAACAGGGAAAAACACTTCATTTAGAAATAATTACCCCAAAAAATAGAAATAAACACCCCAATAAAAACAGAAAAAAATTGTAAGAAAAACAGAAAAAAATTGTCAGAAAAACAGGGGGAAAAAAATCATTAAATAGAAATAACTATCCCAATAATCAAAAATAAATTAATCAGAAAAACAGAAAAAATATACTCAGAAAAAAACAGGGAAAAACACTTAATTTAGAAATAAATACCCCAAAAATATAAATAAATACCCCAATAATCAGAAAAAAATTAGTCAGAAAAACAGAAAAAATATAGTCAGAAAAAACAGGGAAAAACACTTAATTTAGAAATAAATACCCCAAAAAACAGAAAAGAAATTAGTCAGAAAAACATGAAAAAAATAGTCAGAAAAACAGGGAAAATAATCATTCAATAGAAATAACTACCCCAATAATCAGAAAAAAAATTAGTCAGAAAAATAGAAAAAATATAGTCAGAAAAAACAGGGAAAAACACTTATTGCTGTTTTTAGACACACCTTTTTTGCAGCGCCGCTACTCTTCAGTGTGATCAAAGCATGAGCAAACTGTTTACATTCTCATGGAGTCGTTTTAATCCGTGTAGACGTGAGAATATAAGAGTTTCATCTCAGAACTGTGAGCAGGAAGTGGCTGCAGAGGATCCCAGCAGCGAGGATGAAGAACATGATGATGACGGTGAGTCCTCGTCGTACCGCCAGCTGTCTCAGCGTCAGGACGTCTCCCACCACCGTGGTCGTGGTTTTATTCTGCTCCGGTTCCTCCTCGCCGCTCTCAACCCGAGAGGCAACAGTACAGACCTGAGGCTGCTTAGAGTCTAGAGGGAAGATTTAGTGTTAGCACCATTTACTGTCTCACACACAGGATGCAGAGGCTCTGCCTCCATGGTTGAAACAGAGCGCTAAAATGCCCAAAATATTGGTGAAAACGAGATGAAATGCCTTATTGGCTGCCCTTTATACATGCAAAAAGTGATTGGGTGTCCTCTAGGGTTCCCCTTCATGTAATAAATTATGATGATGTGTCCTCTAGAGCACTGGTTCCCAACCTTTTTCTTGAGGGAACCACATTTTTACCATTGTAAAATTTGGCGACAGTGGTACAGTCTTACATTTGTTAGCCACCTGCGGTCCGCATAGTATCTCAGCCATGCTTCTGGTCGCCTCCAGCTTCATTAAAACTGTCAATAATGTTTTGGGGTCTGCTTGTGACAACAAGTTACCTTTTTCTGAGGAAAAACTCTTTGGGTTTACCCACCGTCTGAGGATGTTTAGTTGTCTGGTGTCACTTCAGCTTTCAGGGTTTCAAACTTTCATTTGCCAGTTTCTCACTGCAAAAGATGCATTACATCTTTTTCTTTTTGAGATATTCAGCATTTTTGTCTCCCTGACGCTTCGCCATTTTTCCATTAGCTCTGTGTTTCTGTTGCTAGGTGGGGTTACCTCTAGGTGAGGTTACCGCTAGGTGAGGTTACCACTAGGTGAGGTTACCTCTAGGTGAGGTTACCACTAGGTGAGGTTACCGCTAGGTGAGGTTACCGCTAGGTGAGGTTACCACTAGGTGAGGTTACCGCTAGGTGAGGTTACCACTAGGTGAGGTTACCGCTAGGTGAGGTTACCACTAGGTGAGGTTACCTCTAGGTGATGTTACCTCTAGGTGAGGTTACCGCTAGGTGAGGTTACCACTAGGTGAGGTTACCTCTAGGTGATGTTACCTCTAGGTGAGGTTACCGCTAGGTGATGTTACCTCTAGGTGAGGTTACCACTAGGTGAGGTTACCACTAGGTGAGGTTACCTGTGTATACTGCAGGAGGGATGTTACACATGTCCTTATTCTCGCGATATAGCCTTTATTTTTCATCTTTTCTGTAGGGATTTTTTTATTTAAATAAATAAATAAACGTACAATGTAGCCCTTATTTATGCCCCCCAGAACCCCCTAGATGGTTCAGTTTGATGGTTTTAACTGTCAGTACCATGTCATTAATTACTTTGATCTGGATCTCCTTTAACTTAATGCTAATGGTAATCAAGGTTGAGGATTATTTCATCATACACGATGCATCAGAGCTTTTAGCTGCTAGTGGGGCCCCATGTTGTGCAGAATGGGCCCTTTTGAGTCCTCCACTGACTCAATGTGCCACATAAACAAACTTAGACTCACCTATATTTTCCATCTTGACCATCTCTTTCTCTTCTTTGTCCTTGATCCCTGCTCTCTCACGAGCCTGATCACACAACAAAGACACTTGTTTTTACAGTTGTTTTCACTTAAATGACATCACTTTTTTCTTTTATAATGCTCTTTAATAAATGATAAAAAGTAGTTTTCACCTCTTGAGCAGCTTTGTCCCAATCAAGCCTCCACAGATAAATGACGAAGAACATGGCCTGCATCACCACACAGAGAGTCAGACCTGTCCACAGTCCTGCAGAGGAGAAAGAGGAGAAAGAGGTTTAGTGGCGATCAGCAAACAAATTGTGCATTTTATGACGAAAGCATCTAATCTACAGACCCAACGGTTATATTTTAGACGTGGAGGCAGTTTGTATTTGTCCTCAGTGTTGCATGTTTCCATTCTTTACCCCATCACGCTGCATTATAACCATGTTTATCTTTGTTCTAATAAAGATACTTTTAACTTTTTTACTTTTAAATTCCCATATTGAGCGCTGCAGCAAGACTCTCTCTCCCCTCAACCTCCCACAGACACCTGTTGACTGTCTGCTGCTGTCTGGAGGCCTTGGAAGGTCATCTCCATAGCAACCGCTATGTTTTCGCTTTTGCCATACCAGCGAGCTGAGACGGGACTGATTAAGCGCTGGACAAAGTTTTTCCTCCTTTCCTCTCCTCACATTGTGCTGTATTTCTTTCTCTTCACCTCTGTCATATTGTTTGTGTGTTTTTATATGTTTTGGACGGGTTGATGGCAGGTTTTGTACTACGCTGTGCAATGACAATAAAGGCTTCTGATTCTGGTTTTTAAATTTAGTTTATATTTTAGTTCTAGTCATTATTACACACTAGACTTTTAGCACATCTTCTAGAGAAAGCCATTACTGCATTTAACCCTCTGGGCTCTATGATAACGTGACTTTTTTTAAAGCGTCGTAACAAAAAAACGAGGTGACGTGGAGCGCTGCTGTCCACTTCACTCCAAAATACAGACGTGAAACTTTCTCCAGTTTTTTGTTTGATGCTCCTCGGTCATGTAAAACCAAAGATATGATTGTTTTAATTTGATAGTACAACAATATTTATCCAAGAGTAAAAGTAGGATGTGACGAGGCAGGCGTGGCATTCTGTAAAAATGGAAAAAAGAGTCTAATCATCTAACACTGTTCCTATAAATAAACATGTTTTTATGGTAATTTTTTATGTATAGTTTTATTATATTTGAATTTTACCTTTTATATGTTCATATTTGTAACCTATGTTTACACTTTTCTGGTCTTAAACAGTTCATTGAGCATATTTATGTTTTTTATTGTCATAAATGGTAAAATTTGATTTCAGATTTCATGATTTTTGTGTATTTTTGGGCTCAATGTGTTAATAAAGTGGGTTAAAGTGAAAGAATAATTGTCATGAGTATAGTAAATATTATGTGGTATATAAAGGGCAAATAGGCTCAGACAGCAGAGGGTTAAAGATTGAGAAAATATGTGTGTGACAGATGTTTGAATCCTGAATCTCACCTACGATGCCCATGTCTGCTGCAAACATCAGGGACACTCCGATGGGGAAACCGATGAAATAATGTCCCACCAGGTTACACATGGCTCCAACAAACTGTTTCCCTGCTCCTCTGAGGACGCCTCCAGTCACACCCTGCCACGGTAAAGAGATTGAGTCAGTCACATTCTGTAAACTGCATGTTAATATAAATATTACTAGAGTTAAACAGTTTCTCACCGCGGTGGCATCAGCAACATGCATGAAGACGAAAACAACCATGACGTCACTAACTCGGTCTAAAACATCCCTAAAACAGACAGAAAATCCTGTTAGACACCAAATATAAGATCAGAGAACAGAGTAATTTCATGTTTTATAATTCATCCTATCCAGGTAATAGACAGGCCCGAATCTGGGAAAAACCCTTCAGAAAATGAGGCATTTTGGGGTAAAAATGTTTTCTTGGTTGTTTCTCTAGTATTTTTTTGTGCTGAATCCATTTCTGCTGGATGTCACGCTGTAAAAGTTACGGTTTAGTCACAATTATTGATTAATTAGCATAATGATTGATTAATCACCCAATATTAGAAGTGGCTATAATTTTCCAATGTGTGTATCTATTATAAATGGTTGTTTGGGTTCATTGTAAAGGAGCATCCATGGCTTTCATTTAAGACCAAAGTTGTATCTTTCTGACAAACACAGAGGTCACATGACCTCTTTAAACCAGAAATTACACACATTTTACCACAATTTTGTCCTAAACTCTTTAGTTGATGTGATCGCAGTAGGATCAAGGGACATCAGGGACCAAAAACAACAATGTCCAATGCCAGAATGTTCAAACAACACTTCTTCAAATTCAAACAAAAAATATTAATCAAAATATCAAATACAAAATTGAAACAAAAATATATAAAGTCAAAGACAAAATTCAAAACTTGCAATCAAATTATTTGTGTAATTGCAAAATAAATCCTCCATTCAGTCTTTAAATAACTGTTTTTTGTTTGTTTGCTGCTGGTTTTACTGGTTTTGCTGGTTTTGCTTTTGCGATTCTGTCTTTGTTATTGCAGCCTTTTTGCTTGCGGTGTTGTTGCATGTTCAACATAAAAATGTTATACGATAATAATATGTAAAAGTTGTATCAGGGGGTCAATAATGCAAACATTTATAATTTGAAAAACAGAAAATCTCTTAAAAATAATGGTGTGAGTGAGGTGAAGTGTGAACTTACCGCTCTGTGGTGAAAATGTATCCGATGACACTTTTAGAGACGGTGAAAGTTATTCCAACAATTAAAGCAATTATGACTGAAACGAGAGAAAAAATTGATATTGTTCAGAAATGTACTCTTTGTTTTATAAGACTGTACACATTTACATTATGTGACTGACGTTTGAATGACAAAAACATACATTTTAAGTGTGTTTTACAAGTATAATTTAAAAAAATACCCATTGAAATCAGTCTACTGATAGTGATACTGCCTGGTACAACTAAAGGGACATTTTTTTGGACAAATATCTAGACATTTTCCATGATTTTCTTGATAATAACCAAAATCATTATGAATAAAACCATGTTAAATGTCTAGATATCAGCTCTTAAATTTAACTTTTATCACATATTTTTGTTGTTATCATTATATTTGTCCAAACAAATGAACCTTTAGTTGAACCAGACATTAAAATGAACAAGAAAAAGAAGAAAACAAGGTGGTTTAATACTTTTTCCATGACTCTATTTTCAGTCATTTTGTTTCTATTTCGATAATTTTTTGTTATTTTTACATCAACAGTCATGGAAACATTCTTGATAATAACCAAAAATCATTATCAATAAAAACATGTTAAATGTCTCGATATAAGCTCTTAAATTTAACTTTTATCAGATATTTTTATTGTATACGTTTATTTCAAACAAATGAACCTTTAGTTGAACCAGACATTAAAATGAACAAGAAATAGAAGAAAACAATCTTATTCTTACTCTATATCATCATAAGCTCGATATTACTACTATTAAGTAGTATTTCTTTCTTTCTTTGATAACTTATAAATATAACACACTGCAGCAGCTCTTACCTGCAACGATAACAGGAATCTTGCAGATCTTCCTGGCTTGTTCAGCGTGTCCTGCACCCAGAGCTGTTCCCACCTGAACACTGGCAGCCACGGAGAAACCCAACGGGAACTGGAGAAGAAACAAGTATTTGCTCACATTGTAATCTATAATAAAACCACTTTGGAAGCTCTGGGACTTGTTTCACTATCTATAAAAACAATATAATCACTCAAACACATATGTGATTTTAGTTTCACATTTTGTGTCTTCTTTTAGTCATTTTGAGTCTTTTTTGGTCATTCTGTTTCTTTTTTGGGCCATTTTGTGGGTTTTTTTTTGTCATTTTGGGTCAATTTGTGTCTTTTTGTGGTCATTTTTTGTCATTTTGTGGTCAATTTGAGTCCTTTTTTGCTTCATTTTATGTAATTTTTTGGTCAATTTGATTCTTTTTTGGATAATTTTGTGTCTTTTCTGACAAATCCCAAAGTATCAAGTTGTTACTTTCCAAGGAGTCTCTGGCTTGAAGCTGACTGTTACACACTCAGGAGGTCAGAATGGACCTTTAAACTGATAGCAAAGGACTTAGATTAAAAGTAACAATATAATATAAAAATATACAGTACAGGCCAAAAGTTTGGACACACACCTTCTCATTCAATGCGTTTCCTTTATTTTCATGACTATTTACATTGTAGATTCATCAAAACTATGAATGAACACATGTGGAATTATGTACTTAACAAAAAAGTGTGAAATAACTGAAAACATGTCTTGTATTTTAGATTCCTCAAAGTAGCCACCCTTTGCTTACTAGAATATAAGACATGTTTTCAGTTATTTCACACTTTTTTGTTAAGTACATAATTCCACATGTACAATGTAAATAGTCATGAAAATAAAGGAAACGCATTGAATGAGAAGGTGTGTCCAAACTTTTGGCCTGTACTGTATATATAAATGCACAGACAGAGAGATGTTTTAGTTGTTGTCTGCTTCATTATTTGTCCAAAATTCTTCGTATCAACTGAGTTTGTCTGATCTGAACTGTGATATTCTGTTCAGATTCATGTTAGATTGGGGGTCAAGACTCAAAAAGGTTGAGAACTAACTGGTTTAGAGGATTTACTAACCATATAAGCGATGACAGTGAGCTGGTAGATGATGGCCTGGGCCCCCAGCTCCGTCTCACTGACCATCCCAGCCAGGAAACCTCCCACCTCGAACAGCCACCACTCCAGACACAGCATGAGCATACTGGGGATGGCCAGTTTGATGAAGGGCCCCCACTCCTGGAGACAGTCCATGGACCAACCTGGGGGCCAGAGAACCGGGTTAGAAAGGAACATTTCCCCCTTCGCTTCATTGTGTTAGAACCAGGCGGCAACCTCCTGGTCTGAGCAGGGAGGCAAACCAGGAAGTGCCTTAAGCTGCATTCTAACATAAATTCCAGCAGGGGGCGCTAAGTTTGGCTGCAAAAGGTGACGTGGAGCGCTGCTGTCCACTTCACTCCAAGTTACAGACGTGAAACTTTCTCCAGTTCTTTGTTTGATGCTCCTCGGTCATGTAAAACCAAAGATATGATCGTTTTAATTTGATAGTACAAAAATATTTATTTATATGAGTAAAAGTAGGATGGGACGAGGCAGGCGTGGCATTCTGTAAAAATGGAAAAAAGAGTCTAATCATCTAACACTGTTCCTATTAATTTTGCGTTTTTATGGTCATTTTTTATGTAGAGTTTTATTATATTTGAATTTTACCTTTTATATGTTCATATTTGTAACCGATGTTTACATTTTTCAGGTCTTAAACAGTTCATTGAGCATATTTATGGTTTTTATTGTCATAAATAGTAAAATGTTATATCAGATTTCATGATTTTTGTGTATTTTTGGGCTTAATGTATTAATAAAGTGGGTTAAAGTGAAAGAATAGCAAAGAATGCAAAAGCATTTTGTTCCATTCATTTCAATACAAAATGAGAAAACTTCTCACTTGATTTATTCCCTCAGAAATGTTTTTCAGGACAACACTATGGTCTCAATCACTAGTTAAAAATCTTCTTCAAGACAATCTGATGTCAATAGTTCTAATAATGGCCCCATTTAGAATAAAATAGAAGATAAAGAATCGTATGATTTGGGGCGGGGCTACCTTTGATGAACAGGTCACTAACAAGGCGAGCCGTCACCAGGAGAGAAGCAGAACAATGCGTATCCACGGCAACGTGTCAATGACGTTCTTTTCGGTCATTTTACATTTTTTTTTTAATCATTTTGCATCTTTTTTTTGTTTTTGTCATTTTACATATTTTTAAAGTCATTTTGCGTCTTTTTTAGTCATTTTATGTTTTTTTTTGTCATTTCATGTATTTTTTTAAAGCCATTTTGCGTCTTTTTTTTGTCATTTTACGTCTTTTTTTTGTTTTTTTAATTGTTTTTCAGGACAACACTATGGTCTCAATCACTAGTAAAAAATCTTCTTCGAGACAATCTGATGTTAATAGTGTAAATAATGGCCCCATTTAGAAGAAAATAGAAGATAAAGAATCGTATGATTTGGGGCGGGGCTACCTTTGATTGACAGGTCACTAACAAGGCGAGCCGTCATCAGGAGAGAAGCAGAACAATGCGTATCCACGGCAACGTGTCAATAAAGTTATATATAACGTTATATAGATAGAAAAAAGGACTTTTAGCGGTTTGGTCTCATAACTTTGAGCCTTTCACTGTATTTTGACTAAATGACGTATTATTTATTGTTTGGTTGGACTAACAGACACTCCAAGGAATCATAGAAGAAGATGGATATTATATAACAGCATGACTTGAGTTAACTCCTGTCCGTCTCAGTGGATAAAGAAGAGAAGAAGAACTGACCTGCCCATGTAGACTTGAACAGTTCCCTCCAGATGATGTAAACATAAAGCAGAGCAGCCAGTAAATACTGAGAGATGGCGTTGGCTGCAGCAGATCCACTGAAACACAAACCAGCAGCTTTTACTGATAAAATAACATTAATTACATTTATACCATCATGTTATTTGCTGACTAGGCCTGTCGCCGTAATACATTATCTAGGACGATATGTTTTCCCAGAAACTCAGAAAATCTGAATTCTGATAAGTTTAATGTCGGGATTCAAATTCAACTTAAATTAATCTTTCAGATGTGGCTTTCATCTTATTTTGTAGGATCACAATCAAAGCCAACGTTATATCTGCCAATCTCAACAGCCCAAAGCATCATTTATCAGTTTAGACCAAAGCTATAATAGTTTTGGATTTTTCATTAGTTTTAGTTTTAATTTCCTTGAGCATTTTTGTTTTCAATTTCAGTTAGTTTTAATGAGTTTTTAGAGTGAGTTTCCTAGTTTTAATTAGTTTTTATTTTTTGGAAAATGCTTAGTTTTAGTTTAGTTTTTATTACTTTTAGTTTTTTGTGATGGGGTATTTGTTGGGTGCCAGATTCAAAGAGGCCATAATACATTTTGCCTTTATTTCCTTTGGTTTATCCATTTTAGCCCCAATAAGGTTATTAACTCTTACAGTTCCTGGTGTTTTCATGTGTTCATGTTCACTAACAGAATCCTCTTTCTAATAGAAACTCTGGATTATGTATGAGAAAAGTTGACAAAGACGAAAAAGAAAGACATTTCCACTATAATTTTAGTTAGTTTTGTAACCACACAATACAGTTTCAGTTAGTTATTTTTATTTTTATTTCAGTTAACAAAAATGTTTTTTCAATTCTAGTTTTTGTTATTTCATTAGTATTTGTTAACTATAATAACCTTAGTTTAGACAAAGACTCACAAATCTATAAATATAGGGACTATTCCTTAGTTGAGCCACATAATAAAAGGATATACTCTTTTTATTTATGCTAATCGTATCAACATTAAACTGATAAACTGGCTGATGCAGACGCATCGCTTCAAATAAAAAAACTGTTCACTTATTGATGGACATTCAGTTAAAATGCCTTCAGCATCAATATGATAGATAGATTAGATTACTTTATTCATCCCCGAAGGGAAATATGAACGTACAGCTTAGAATTGAACTCATATTGGGAACAAAATCTGAGTAGTTGTTGTGTATTACACATAATAACCAAGGTGATAGATAAAATGATGTAAAAACTCACGCCACGCCCAGCTCCAGGTGGAAGAAGACGTAGTTGATGACGATATTCAGGATGTTTGCGATGCCTCCGGTTATAATCTGAGGCCAGATGATTCTCTGGAAACAGCACAGGATCAGAATTATTACACTTATTACTCACTTTAATCATCATTACATCTTCAATCAGCATTGTTGTGAATTCTTGTCATAGAAGAGGTTGGCATAGTGTTGCACCTGGTTTTGAAGACACTTTGACAGCAGCTGGTACATAAAAGAAGCCTGAGGAAGAAAAAACAGATAAAAGTTAAAGTCACAGAGTCAAAAAGTTCAGAAGATGATTGAAAAAATAAGGAGAGAAGCTACAAAATGATTTTCTTCAATGTCATCAAATGAGCAATAACAACAATATTTAAGGGTGTAGTAGAACTAAACCCCCCCGACACATTAATCAGCTGTTTTTGGTAGTAGGTTACTACGACTATTGTTTTTGGAAAATCTGCTTTTATGTAAATTATTGCTGTATTTTTTTTAGGAGTATATTATAGTCAAGTGCAAATAAGGTTTAACCCTAAAAAAAATCTCTAAAAAATCTCTCTCTCTCTCTCTCTCTCTCTTTCTCTCCTCCTCCTCCTTTCTCATATTTTTTTGCCTAGTATTGGAGGCTTTCTCCTCCTTTCTAGTGCTCAGATTTTAGTAAACGTTCAGTATATTATTAAGGACATCTAATACTACAAGAAACAGCTGAGAAACCTTTTGTTAGAAGTTTTTTTTAGGGTTATGTGTTTATTTTTCATATATGCACCCTCCTATTAGACGTATTGAGGAACATCAGGTTGTGGCTTGTTGTCCACTTTACCCAACTCACAAAGTTGACTTTATTCTCGTAATTTTAACGTTTTTCTCGAACTGCATAATGAAAAATAATCCTCCTCCATAAAAAAGAGCTCATTTGTGCTTTGAGAGTCATATTTAACCAAAGAATAAGTTATTGCTTCTCCATATTCTACAGTAAGGAAATCAAAGTGCAGCAGACTCACCGGGAGAGCCGGCATGAAGATCTTCACGTACAGCTGGGAGTAACTGCATGACACAAGAAACAACAAGCAGGTTGTCAGTATGATGTGACTCTTAACCCTTAATAGGGCACTCATTGAAATACTTGCAAATTCCTAATTTCAACCCTAGAGAATATTGGAGGATATTACATACTGCCAGAATGTATAAAAAAAAACATACGGACCCGGGGGAGGGGGGTAATATTTTGAGAAAAAAATTTACGAGATTAAAGTGGCAAATCTACGAGAACAAATGCGCAGATTTATGAGATTTAAAGTGGTGAATCTGTGAGAAAAAAGTTGCTTTTCCCCACTTTTTTCAGAGACCTGCTGGGCTTCATCATGACTGAACCAGAAGGTGATATATCATGAACCTGCTGACGTTTTTAAATTTCAATAAAATTCAAAATAATTTCACTCTTTCCTTCATAATGTGTCAGGACAAGTGTGTTTGCCAAACTTAGGAGCAGTATTCAAACCAGCAGTATGTTGAGAGTAATATAGGAGGAGAGATGTTTTTGGGTCCTTCATTGAGTCAGCTTCAAGTCAGTCAATTTGTTTGGCTGCACTGGGAATTACATGTACAAACTTCTTTTTTTTATGTAAATATGTTATTTGTTGTTAACAACAACAGCTCCAAGTTCAGACTTTCAGTGTAAATTAAACACACCATAAGGTGTTACGGTAAGAACGCGTTAGACCCGCCTTCAAAATAAAAGCAAACACATGTAGCTTTCAAAATAAGAGCACATGGATGTGTTAGGAGAGTCCACCACAGAATTTGCAAGAAGACTGTCAAAATATGACGCCTTCAATAAAACAGAAGAACCCTTATTCCCTTTTACAGGAATTCATTAAAATATGCAATGATTCAGATGGAATAGTGACATTAGAATGTGCGAGAGGCACCAAATTTAGACTTTTAGGGCAAAAATTTCTGGCAAAAAAATCCTGGTTCTAAAGGCTCTGACAGACTGGACAGACTAGAAATCACCCATTTATGTTAATATGTTGGTTGTTCTTGTTTACAATACAGTTCGTATAAAAATGTTTAAATATAACATATTTTGGTTAAGGCATGGAGTGGATAAATAATAAATTGAGTTAAAATCATTTGCTGACAGCTTCGTCCCCCCAGTTCAGAAATCCCATCTGCGCCCATAAAAAACATGCTACATTTAAAAATAAGAGGTTTATGCATTTATATAGAACTAATTGATAAAGTCCACTTAAAATGATGATAATAAATATGCATCTCTTAAAAGGGGTGTTCAATCTGCATAAAAAATACTTCAACATCAGTGTTTCAGCAAGTTTAACATTAACATTGAAATAAATACATGATAATGTATTTTTCCAACGATTTGAATCTTGCCTCCGAAAAACAGTCACACTTCTACCATTCACCTTCACACATAAAACAGACAGCACAGAGTACATCCGATAAGAGCGTTAAGTTTAAACATGTCTGCTTACAGGTCGACACAGTACTAGTTCCTAATAACGGGGTATATCTACATATGATGGTGTGTATGTAGGCGTATAGATATTTGAGTGTTGTTGTCACAGACTGACCTGGCCACCTCGGGGTTCTGTCTGAAGACCAGCAGGAGAGGTTCAGTGTTGATGAGGACGGCCCAGCAGGGGAAACAGGCCAGCAGCAGGATCAGGACCCCCCTCTGGAGAATCACACCCACTCGCTTCAGGTTACCACTCCCATACGTCTGGAACAGGAAACAGGGAGAGAAACAGTTAGAAACACTCGTCATCTGGTCACTGCAATTCAACATTTATGAACCCTTAATAGGGCACTCATTGAAATACTTGCAAATTCCAAATTTCAACCCTAGAGAATATTGGAGGATATTACATACAGACAGAATGTGTAAAAAAGACAACATAGGGACCCAGGGAAGGGGGGTAATATTTTGAGAAAAAAGTTTACGAGATTAAAGTGGCAAATCTAGGAGAAAAAATGTGCAGATTTATGAGATTTAAAGTGGTGAATCTGCAAGAAAAAAAGTTGTTTTTTTTTTCACTTTTTTCCTCGTAAATCTGCAACCTTTTTCGCGCAAATCTGCCACTTTAAATCACTTAAATCTGCAACTTTTTTTCTTGTAGATTTGCCACTTTAATCTAGTAAATTTGCAACTTTTTTCTCAAAATATTACCCCTGGACTCTGCTAACACATCCATGTGCTCTTATTTTGAAAGCTGCATGTGTTTGCTTTTATTTTGCCTTTATTTCCTTTGGCTTAGCCCAAAAAAGGTGATTAACTCTCACAGTTCCAGGTGTTTTGAGTTTTGGTTCGAGTCTCAGTAAACATATTTACCATGTGTTCCTACATATTTTTATTTTTATTCATACTTGGCCCTAATATGCCTAATTTTTTCTAAATTTTTAATTTTTACATTGGCGGTCAAGGTGAATAAAGTTAATATTATTATATTATTATCATACTGATTGGTCAGATGTCATGGTGTCACCGTCTGTGACAAATACGGTTCTTCGCCCAATAAAGGGTTAATAATGGTTATTAAAGTGTTGTTTGTCTTTGACGATAAATATAAAGTCACAGTACCTGAGATATGAGTGTGTCACATGTTATGGTCAAACCGGTTCCGATGGAGATACCAGTAACATTGATGATCTGCAAGTGAAAAATAAAAACATTTTCCTTCTTTGTAGACAAAAGAAACCAATTTATGGGACAGACACATTTATTAGCTGATCAATTTAAAAGCAAGCTCATTGTATCAAAGGAAATGGCATAAAAAGAGATTCAAGAATCAATTTATATCTTCTTACTGCGATGGCTAGAGAAACTCCAGCTAGCTCTGTCTTCCCCAGGTGACCACAGAACACCATGCTGATGATCCCGATGGCAAACACCATGAAGGAGGAAATAATCTGGGGACAAAAACAGACACCACACTCATTTTCCTCTTCATAGAGGTATATGGCACTTAAAGGTTAATGCTCATTAATCATGATAATAGATAACTTGAAGGTCAGTAACCTGCTAATACCACTTAAGACCACTAATTTATATTGTCATGTATTTTGCAATCAAAATCTAGCCACATCTGGTAACACCTGAGGGTTTGACTAATACCTGGAACAATTGATACCATCCCATAATTTTCTTATGCAATGAAAACGTTGTTCACTACTAAATAGAGATGAGAGATAAAACAGAACAGAGATGGGAGTAGATCTTTCCTTTATTGCCTGGATCACAGATTAGCTGACAGGAAGGGGAACTGTGTTTCTGGGACATTAATGAGCAGCACAGGAGCTCCACAAGGCACTGTACTGGCTCCACTCCTGTTCACACTGTACACAGCGGACTTAAAATAAGAAATTCACTTTTTAAAACAAGATAAAGTAAAGCTGCCAGCAGTGATGAACTGGCCCGAGCAGAGTGACCTGATGATTATTTGGTTCTTACCAAGATAAAAAAAAACCTTTAGATTTAGAAGTGTTAGATAATTTATCTTGTTTTAAGAGTTAACTTCCTATTTTAAGTGTTCAACATGCTTATTTCTAGTTTTAATAATCTTAATTTAATAAATCTTGTCAAGGTAAATTATCTGTCCATGCAGCAAGATCATTTCCCTCAGATTTACTGTTTGATCTGGTTTTTAGACTAAACACCTTTTTTGCAGAGTGGACTTCCTGTTTCAGTTTTCATTATACGACTTAGATAATCAAACAAACTTGCGTTTTGAGTGACGTGCTTTTTCACTCAGACAACGAGAAAACAAATATACGTATTTTATTAATGTGACTAAGATTTGAAAAGAAGATATATTTATTATTATTATTTACCAACCATTCACGCTTTTATTTTGTAAATTAGAACTTCCGGTTGCAGAATATGAAGTTATGGGTGTTTTTTCGATTTAAACGAGAAAATGAAAATCAAATATATATTATCTATCCGTCGATTCCTTTCTGACCCTGATGAAGTAAAAAGCTGTATTGTATTTTTAATTTTAGTGTTTGTATTTTTGTGTAAAGACTTGTTTTTAGGATTGACATTGTGAGCTTTTTCATGCTTTCCAATCTATTCAACTGTTGAATATGGTGAGTCTTTACCTAAAATATTGGCTCCAGTTGAGAGTTTTAGTTGCATGAAGTTAAAATTATATTTCAAAAGCATTTTCTATCACCAAAACGGGCTCGTTTCAAGTATTTCTGGCTTATTTTAATGTTACTACAGTTGGGCTTTTCAAGCAACAATTGCTCAAAATAAGAATATTTTTATTTATTTTAAGCTATCGTTGGTTTTTCCAGTTTATAGATATTTTTTTTTACAAAGAAAACATTTACTTACTGCACTGGCAGATAATTTGACTTGTTTCGAGCATGTATCTGCTTAATTCTAGTTATTTATTTCTTATTTTTTGCAGTGAGAAAGATGTCGAGGCTGTTGTTGCTGCAGAACTATTTGTACATGTGGAGAGTTATGTAACTGACATAACAAACACTGTCTGTGTTTGCGTAATCACATCTGTTAATGGGTAAAAGTTTCTCTAAATGTGTTTTCAGAATCTGTGTGTGCATAATCAGTCTTGTAAATGTGTAAATGTGTGAATTGTGATTTGGGAGTTCTGACGTTTGTGACTGCGTAGAGAAATCTGTAAATGTGTAACAGACAGACACATGTTCAGACATGCTGGAGGAATCTCTCCTTTTACTAACTTACATAATGATTCATTTCATTGTTGCCACAACCTGTTGCCTAAACTTGTTGCTAATTGTTGGGGTACCATCCGCAATTTCCACTGAGTACATACATAAACATCACTGCTTTTTTATAATTACTATACTCCCTCTTCCCCATTAATATCTTTGCTATTTATTATATCTTTATTTACTTTTTAGGTATTAGGGCTACGTGCAAGGCAACATGCACTTTATATTCTAAAAAATGGGTACTCCAAATATCATAAAATTACCATTGCTGGTATTTAACAAATGTAATGTGTATTAAGTATTGTGCATTTAAAATAGCACTTTATATTTACTGTGCAATCGGACAATCTGCAATATAATTACGCACCTAAAACACTTTAATCAGCCCTTTGATATGTAAACGTAGAGTTTAACATCAGTGAAATACGTTTGGTCCCCTGACCTTTGACCTGTATGTTCCATGATCCACTAGACTTTTCATTGTTCTTGCTTTTATTTTTATTTTCTGTTCTATTGTGTTTTCAAGGACACGTTTTCTCTCCTCCTGCTCATTCTGGCCATGAACGCAACTGTTCTACTTGTTGTTACTGTTGTTTTATTGATTTTATTGTTATTATTATGGTACTGACATCTACCTGCCAAAGGGACTAAAGATGGAAATTATCCGTTGGCTATAATCTTGCATATTTACATGTATATGTTCATTAATATGTATTGTCCCTGTTTTTTAAGTAAACTCAAACTCAGTTTGGGCTGCTCGTATACTGGTGAAGATATTTTACAGACAACAAAGGTAACAATACACACATAGTGCATGCTTTAGTGATCTTTATATTCTTTATGTATTCTAAATGAACAAATCCTAACATAAAATTAATAAAAGGCTGTTCTCTGAATAAATAAAAGTATAAACCAAAGTTATCCTACATAAAGAACAGATTAAGGGAGTCCTCTCGTTTATCGGTATGAATAGAGAATTTGATATTTAAAAATATATATTTCATCAGCTCGCTTTCAATTGTAAAATTTTATATTTGAATGTACTTCGATACTTTTTCCTAAATATTTTATCTGCTCATTTTTAGTCTTAAATTTTTATATTTGAACATCATTCTCTATATGTCTCTTTTAATGATTTTACTGTTCTGTGTAAAGCTCTTTGAATTGCCCTGTTGTTGAAAGCTGCTATATAATAAACCTGCTTTGTCTACATTCACTTGATTAAAAATTAAATGAATATTGATTAAATTAAATTGACTGGTATTTATAAAAGAAGACTAGTACACACATGGCTTTATCAGGCGACTAATGAAATGATAACGAGGAGACAGGTAACTTTATCTTTACAGTCTATACAGCATACTATAAAATTAATAAACTTCATTTTAATTATTTATGAGTGATGAGTTTAATCACTTCTTATCTACATGTGTCCATAATCTCCTTGTTAATGATTATTTTATTTCATCCTGAATTAAGGAGCACCTTGAGGTCTAATAATAAATATAATAATGAAATTAACCATCACGATTGTTTGCAGAAATAGGTGGTGAATTAGAAGCTTTGAGATGGAGAACTCCACTTAGAAATTATCTCAGAAAATCAGACTTACTTGTAACAATGAATCTATTAGTGCTGATCTTTTGTGCCAAATGGATTTATTACTAAATGTATTTAATAAATGCAGGAGTAAAGAAACACTATTTGCTTGCGGTGCAGTTAGGATGATTTGAGAATGAAATGCTTACTTTTGTCATAATTTTGCAGGTTTGGTGGATACAAAAGCTGCTAAAGCATTTGTGAATTCAGTGTTTTAATTTAATAATGCTTCAGTCCTCTACATTAAGATTGTATTGTTGACTATATTCTCTCACTACATTTAATACCCAAGTGTGACTGTAATTTAATATAATCTAAACACTGTAAAAAAGGTGTTTAGTCTAAAAACCAGATCAAACAGTAAATCTGAGGGAAATGATCTTGCTGCATGGACAGATAATTTACCTTGACAAGATTTATTAAATTAAGATTATTAAATCTAGAAATAAGCATGTTGAACACTTAAAATAAGAAATTAACTCTTAAAACTTTAGATTTAGAAGTGTTAGATAATTTATCTTGTTTTAAGAGATAATTTCTTATTTTAAGCGTTCAACATGCATGTTGAACGCTTAACACTGCCTGTTTCTAGGAATTCCTTGGCACATTTTTTTTCAATCTACGTATAAATAATACGAATTTAGACTCAAAATGACCCCCAAAAAGATGTAAAATTACCAAAAAAGACACAAAATGACGAAAAAAACATGTTAAATTAATCAAAATGACACACAAAAAACAAAGATGATCAAAAAAGCATGTAAAATGACAAAAAAAGACACAAAATGACAAAAAAAATATGTAAAATGACAAAAAAACATGTAAAATTTTCCGAAAATGACACAAAAAAAAAATCAAAATGATCAAAAGAGAATGTAAAATTACCCAAAAAGACTTCCAGTAGTGACGTCATCCTTATTTTAAGTGTTCAACATGCTTATTTCTAGATTAAATGATCTTAATTTAATAAATCTTGTCAAGGTAAATTATCTGTCCATGCAGCAAGATAATTTCCCTCAGATTTACTGTTTGATCTGGTTTTTAGACTAAACACCTTTTTTGCAGTGAACATGTAACCAATTTGACTGGCCAGTTAGAACACTTTAAAGCAGTTTTTCTCAGTTTTACCCTTTGCTAGTTACTGCAGTTAGACTTTACATAGATAGATAGATAGATAGATAGATAGATAGATAGATAGGTAGAACCTTTGAGTTCACATTCCAACTGGACTATATTAATCTAGGTAGGTACTTTATTTATCCCAAACTGGGAAATTACTCTGTGTGTAATCCTTCAGGAAATTGGCAGCACAATGCAAAAAAGCCAACTTGTATTTTTTGGCCTAAAACAGTGATTTAAGTTGGTAAAACTTGGAAATATAAATTACTGACATTTAGGGCAATAATGTAAGTTAGCACAACAAAGGAAGCCAGTTGTCTGCTCAAAAACAAGTTGGTGAGTTGTTGTTACTGATATCTTTAAGTTGGGGTTCACAACAAGGGACAATAGTTCTGATAACTCTTATTTCTTTGTTGGGAAATGCGGAAAGCGGTGAAATTCGGTCATTAGCGAAAGCTAGCGGCTAACTGATGCTAGCGGCTAACTGATGCTAGCGGCGCTGCTTGTTACAGCTACAAGAGTAGCCATTAGCGCATCAATGCTAACTCAAAATTGTGGTCACAACATTAGCTGACATTTCATAGCGGCGTTACAATCGTGCCAATTCAGCACATTGCAGAAGTTAGCAGAAGTAAGGATTAAAAGTTATTACAATGTAAAATTATAAGTTAATACAACTTACAGTTGAGTTGACAAAAATCTGAATTCAGAGTTGAGCAAACTCAAAAACCAAACTTAAAATATTTAGTTTAATTGTCCAACTTAAAATTTTATCGAAGTTTGTTGCCTTGAAATTTTGAGTTCACCCAACTTTTCTTTTTTTGCAGTGCAGCAGCACCACACCAATACAATAAAATAGAATGAAATAGAATAAAGTTAATAACTACACTGCAAAAAAAGAAAAGTTGGGTGAACTCAAAACTTCAAGGCAACAAACTTCGATAACATTTAAAGTTGGACAATTAAACTAAATATTTTAAGTTTTGTTTTTGAGTTTGATCAACTGTAAGTTGTACTAACTTATAATTTTACATTGTAATAACTTTTAATCCTTACTTCTGCTAACTTCTGCAATGTGCTGAATTGACACGATTGTAACGCCGCTATGAAATGTCAGCTAATGTTGTGACCACAATTTTGAGTTAGCATTGATACGCTAATGGCTACTCTAGTAGCTGTAACAAGCAGCGCCGCTAGCATCAGTTAGCCGCTAGCATCAGTTAGCCGCTAGCTTTTGCTAATGACTGAATTTCACTGCTTTCCCGCATTTCCCAACAAAGAAATAAGAGTTATCAGAACTATTGTCCCTTGTTGTGAACCCCAACTTAAAGATATAAGTAACAACAACTCACCAACTTGTTTTTGAGCAGACAACTGGCTTCCTTTGTTGTGCTAACTTACATTATTGCCCTAAATGTCAATAATTTATATTTCCAAGTTTTACCAACTTAAATCACTGTTCTAGGCCAAAAAATACAAGTTGGCTTTTTTGCAGTGTAGTCATAATGTGCAAAATAAGAGAGTTCAAGACACAATAAAAATACAATATAGAACATAAAAACAAGGAGATATTATAAATTATATTATAATGCAAGGAGCTTTCTCTGATATAAACCAGTAGTTCTCAACCTTTTTGAGTCGCGACCCCCAATTTAACATGCATGTTGTCTGTGACCCCCACTCACTGAACACAATCTCACACGCACAGTTCAGATCACCCAAAAAAGAAACAAAATTCCCCAAAAAAGACACAAAATGACCCAAAAAGAAACAAAATGACCAAAAAAGGAAACAAAATGACCAAAAAAAGACACAAATGACTAAAAAAAGACACAAAATGACCAAAAAAGGAAACAAAATGACCAAAAAAAGATACAAGGTGATCATGGCCGACTGAAGACGTGTTTTCGTTGAGCTCCCGCTCCCACATTGATTTTATTTAAATTTATCTGCAAGTTAATGCTCCTTTCTTGACTCATCACACCAGCACAGTGCCGAAAGATCTACCGATAAGAAGAAAAGTGACGTTTTGATAGTTTGCAATGTCGAAACAAACGAAGATTCAGCCACGGAAACAGCCTAATGCTGCAGCTGCTAATGCTAATGTTAGCCAAGCAACAAACTCTCCACAGCAAATAGACACGGCTTCACCAACTAACATCATGGAAACCGAAGCGCTGATTCACAAGGTAACTCAAAATTTCAGCGACGTTATGGAGACGAAACTTTCAAAGTTTTCCGAGACTCTGGAAAAAATTTCTACAACTTTAGAGAGCCAGTCCAAACGCATTACTGCCACGGAGCAGCGAGTTTCGGACGTTGAGGACATAGTGGCTGATCTGGAGACCAGGCTCGGTGAAGCAGAAAAGAAAATGAAGCAAATGGCTCATGGCATGGATGATATGGAGAACCGAAGCAGACGGGACAACATCCGTGTCCTGAATCTCGAAGAGGGCACGGAGGGAAATCGCCCTATACAGTTTTTTGAGTCCTGGCTGCCTACTATACTTGGACTTGGACCGGCGAACCCCGAGACGAAAAGCCGCATTAAAATTGACCGGGCGCACCGCAGCCTGGGACCGCGAGGAGCACGTCCCCGACCGGTTGTTATTAAGCTCCACAACTCCAGAGACAAATTACGCATAATGGCAGCAGTGCGGGGGAAAACTAACCTGGAACATGAAGGACAGCGGATCTCCATCCTTCAGGATCTGTCTCCTGCGGTCCGAGAGAAGCGTCGCGCCTTCAACGGAGTGTGTCAAGCCTTAATAGACAAGAGGATCCGCTTCACCATGCGCTACCCGGCTACACTCACCATAAACCACAACGGCACGGAGCACAGGTTCGAAACGCGGAGAGATGCAGAGAACTTTCTTGAAAAACTGAAATAGAAGACCACTCAGAACTGTGACGTGTCTACTGTATGATTACATTACTACACGCCATCTGGAATGAGTAAGTTGTGTTGCATTGATACTGAAGTTATTCTGCCTAACAGGATATCAGTGTGATAAGGAAGAAACAGCACAGTCAGCCTGTGTAAAACTATAAAAGGCTTCAGAGCTGATTTAGCTCAGTTAAGTGTATTTCTCACTTTGCTGCGTTTACAGCCTTATCTGATGTATTAGTTTGGGGTGATAGCAGAGAAGGGATAATGTTAAATTCATAACATTACCAGAATATCGACATGCTTATTAAGTTGTATGTTGTGGGAGCGGGGGTGAGATACGGAAGTTGTTTTGAGTTTTCTCCAGAAGCGATTAGCAGCACGTACTCCTGTAACACTACCATTGAGTAGCTCTTTTTTTTTTCTTTTTTTTTTTTTCTCTTTTTTCCTTGAATTCTCATGCTCCCATACTATTTTCATATTTGTTTCTTTTTGTGTATGTGTTTGGGGGTGGTTCTTGTTTTCCCCCCATGTGTAGGAGTTGTTTATATCAGCACAGCTTATTTGCCAAACAATAGTGAATTGCTTGTTTCATGTCATGGGCTATACTTGTTTGAATCACACCATTTTCCTTTACCATCTAACAAGTTATTTACACCATGAGTAACATAAAAATCGTTACACTTAATGTTAAAGGTATCAACCATGTGGTGAAGAGACGTAAAATACTCTCTGTGCTCAAAAAAGATAAGGTACATGTGGCACTATTACAAGAGACCCACCTTACTGATCTTGAACACTTAAAATTAAAACGTGATTGGGTTGGTCAAATATATTATTCTTCATTTAACTCTAAGAGTAGGGGGGTAGCAATACTTATAAATAAACATATTGCATTTACGCTAGATAAAGTTATATGTGATACGGAGGGAAGGTTTGTGGTTATTACTGGGTGTCTATATGGCGAACGAATTCTTATAGGAAGCATCTACGCCCCCAACACTTTTGATAGCTCATTTTACTCTAAACTACTGGCTAACATCTCTTCCATTTGTCCATCACTGGTAATAATTGGAGGGGATTTTAATTGTGTTTTGGCCCCAGGAATGGATCATAGCCCACCCAATGCCCTTCCTCTCTCCAAGATGGCTAGAGCCACAAGGGAGCTCTGTTCTGATCTCGGCCTGTTTGATGCATGGAGAATTATCAATCCACAAGAGAAAGATTTTACTTTTTTCTCCCGCCCTCATCATTCCTTCTCAAGAATTGATTATATTTTTATTTCGAGATTAGCTCTGGACAGGACCAACACTTGCTCTATTAACACATGTACCCTTTCAGATCATTCATCAGTCACTATTGAACTTCTGCCACCTTATTATGACCCCACATCCAGACACTGGCGTCTAAACCCATCTCTCCTTAGCAATCCTACATTTTTAACATATCTAGAATCACAATGGGAACTTTTTATTTCTACAAATGATACACCTGATGTCTCTGCTTCAACCCTGTGGGAAACAGGTAAAGCATTCCTGAGGGGTGCCATAATATCGTACACAGCTGCAAAGAAAAAAAGTTCATTAGCAAGACAGGTAGAACTCGAACAGCAAATTACAGCACTAGATAGAGAGTTTAAGGCTACCTCCTCAATATCTATCTTTAAAAGATTAGAAGCAGCACGATCTGCCCTGGATCAACTGCTAACCCAAAAAGCAGAATCAGCAATATTCTTTGCCAAACATAGACTATTCGAATCTGGTAACAAACCTGGTAGGCTTCTTGCCCGTTTGGCCAGAGGCCGTACAGGGATTTATGCAATACCATCACTTAGGGACAGAACTGGCACAGAACATTTTGAAACCAAAACTATATGTAAAATAATGAAGGATTTTTATCAGGAACTATACTCGTCAGAGTGCCAAAATACCTCAGAGCAAAGGAAACATTTTCTTGATAGAATAAACCTTCCCACATTATCTGAAGAATGCAAAAATGATCTTTGTAGGTCGATCACAGCACAGGAAGTTCTGGAGACCATTAAATCTTTACAAAGTGGGAAAGCTCCCGGCCCTGATGGGTTCGGCCCCGAATTTTACAAGAAGATGGTAAAGCTGGTGGTGGGCCCTCTGACCAATATGTTTACTGAATCTATTGAAAGGGGCGCGCTTCCACCAACTTTTAATCTGGCCCACATTTCTTTGATTTTAAAGAAAGATAAGCCCTCTGATCAGTGTGCATCTTACAGGCCGATAAGCTTACTCGGGGTTGATTGCAAGATTCTATCAAAACTCTTGGCTAGAAGATTGGAGGAGGTGCTACCTGTCTTAATTAAGCCAGACCAGACGGGCTTTATTAAAAATAGATATTCGTACTCTAATGTTCGCAGGCTCCTGAACATAATACAATTTTCACATAGTACAAAGAAAAAGGTCCTCGCCATCTCATTAGACGCTGAAAAAGCGTTTGATCGCGTAGAGTGGGAGTATCTTTTTGATGTTCTTCACAGGTTTGGATTAGGTTCAAGTTTTATTGAATGGACTAAACTTCTATACAGATCTCCTACTGCCAGAGTTCTTGTAAATGGCTCCAAGTCTGATGTTTTTCCTCTGAGTAGAGGTACACGACAAGGCTGCCCCCTCTCTCCACTATTATTTGCACTGGCACTGGAGCCTCTGGCAGAAACCATTAGGAGCCACCATGAGATATCTGGTGTCGCTTTGGGAGGCAACGAATATAGAATTTCGCTTTATGCAGATGACATCTTGCTGTTTATCACTAACCCAGAGAGTTCAATTCCTATTTTGTTATCAATCATTTGTCAGTTCGGTCAGATTTCAGGGTACAAAATTAATTACAGCAAGTCAGAGGCCTTGCCACTTGGTGACCTTGGTGGCCAGGCATCCCTGGTTAATTTCCCTTTCAGATGGTCACCTTCAGGTTTCACTTACCTGGGCATCAGAGTATCAGCAAATATTAAAGAACTGTATAAACAAAACTTTACACCAACCCTGGCAGCAGTCAAAAGTGATCTTAACAGGTGGTTTGACCTCCCTCTGTCATGGATGGGTAGAATTAGTCTAATAAAGATGAATGTGCTCCCTAGAATATTATACCCATTGCAAATGTTGCCACTTAAGATTACTAAGAAAACTAATCTAGATATTGAAAGATTTCTCTCAAATTTTATATGGCACGGAAAGAAACCTAGATTAAAAATGAAGACTCTACAATTACCAATAGATGAGGGGGGTCAGGCCCTTCCCAATTTTCTTTTTTATAATTATGCTTGTCATGCTCGGATAATATCAGGCTGGCTCAATTATTTTCTTCTTCAGGAGACAAATGTGGATGCCTGGTGCTGTGCCCCTTTCTCCCCTCTCTGCTTTCTTCTAACTGAAATGAGTAAACTTCCTGCTGAGGTTAAAGATAATGTCATCATGCTTAACACATTAAAGATCTGGCATGATGTTGCTAAACATTCTGGCAGGGGAGGCTTCTCATCAGCTTTACAACCTTTAACTCAAAACAAAGCCTTTCCTCCTGGTACAGGGAAAAGTATTTTCGGTGTCTGGCACTCAAGGGGCTTGAGACTAGTAGCTGATTTATTTGAAAAAGATAATTTTATGTCATTCACGCAGCTTCAGACAAAATACAGTATACCACATAATCACTTTTTTGGTTTTCTCCAGGTGAGACACTTTGTACAAACTAATTTTACACTCCCAACAGACCAACCATTAGTCAGCCCAGTTGAAAGTTTCCTCCTTAATTTTAATCTAACTGCCATGAACGGTAAAAGATTCATCTCCCTGTTCTATGCAAAACTATACTCTGTGAATCCTGTCACTACCAGCAGGTATATGGAGTCATGGGGTAGGGACTTGGAGGCTGACCTCGATGCCAACGCATGGTCAGATGCCTTTGAATCTATAAAGAAAACTTTTACTTGTAATAGACTCAGAGAAAGCCAGTACAGAATTCTACACAGGCTACAATGCACCCCTCACCTTCTAAACAAAATAAATCCCCAGATCTCCCCTTTGTGTGGGAAGTGTAAAAAAGAGGTAGGGACATACTACCACTGCATTTGGCAATGTCCCTTGATAGCCAGATATTGGAAAAATATTGCTAAGGAACTCAGCTCAATCTTTCACAAAACAGTAAAGCTGGAACCAATCTTATTTCTTTTGAATATACATAAGGGGCAGCTCTCTTTACCCGCTGGACAGCTTATATTAATGGGCAAGCTGCTTCTTTTGGCGAGGAGATGTGTTTTGTTTCAATGGATTAAAGACAAACCCCCTTCAGTTACACAGTGGTACAGGGAAATATTCAAGGTTTTTCCTATGGAACACCTCAGTGCCTCGTTAAAGGGCAATGACAACTTATTTTATGGTATCTGGCAACCTCTGTTGAATCACCTTCCTGGTGACCTCGTTGACCTGCTGCAGAAAGGGCAACCATATTTTACCTTCATCAATAAGTCATAGAATACTTTTTTTTTTTTTTTTTTTTTTTTTTTTTCTCTTCTCTCTCTCTTCTCCCTTTTCAGTATAGTCCCCATGTGAATTTTTTGTATATTGTATGATGTGCAATTCATATATGTGAATTAGTGTATTTTTCATTTTGCAGTTTGGTTAAATATGTCTGTGCTGTATGGTTCGTTGTTTGTTCTTGTGCAATCAATAAAATATATTACAAAAAAAAAAAAAAAAAAAAAAGATACAAAATGACCAAAAAAAGCTACAAAATGACTAAAAAAAGACACAAAATGACCAAAAAAGGAAACAAAATGACCAAAAAAAGACACAAAATGACCAAAAAAAGATACAAAATGACCAAAAAAAGACATTAAGTGACCAAAAAGACTAAAACACATTAACACTTTAACACAGTGGAGACAGAGCTGACTTCCAAAATGATTTGGTGACCCCCAGAAAAAATCTTGCGACCCCAATTGGGGTCCCGCCCCAAGGTTGAGAATAGCTGATATAAACAAACAGAGAGTGTTACCACTGATCCTGCCAGTCTGAAGAGTTGTTTGAGCTCCTTCCTGTCGTCCAGCGGGATGCAGCGCTGCAGCAGCTTCATGCAGCAGCTTCCTTCAGACTCCTGAGGAGGAGAATCTCCTGCTGCTCCGTTCATTTCACCTCCGTTAACTGCTACTTTAGCAGATCCGTCCATCACTCACCACACTCAGAAACACAAGAACTATCCTCCTCAGCAGCAGCAGCAGGTTTTATTCAGTCTGCAGCATTTCATCAGACATGTAAAATAAGAAACGAGTCTGGTAAATGTTTCTGTTGATAACTAACAGAGCAGACTGCAGAGACAGATTCCTGCCAAGAATCAACAAATAAACGTCATCAGTCAGATATTATGAGATGCTCCAGTCAATATTTGACTCATGTAGTAGCTCATAACTCTGACTTAAAGGGCAGTTTGGGTTCATGTTCAGGTTCATACGTGCAGAGGTGGAATGTAACTAAGTACATTTACTCAAGTACTGTACTTAAATACAAATTTGAGGTATTTGTACTTTATTTGAGTATTCCTATTTTATGTAACTTCTATATTTCTACTCCACTACATTTATCTGACAGCTTCAGTTACTTTACAGGTCAAAATTTAACATAAAAACATGATTAAATTAAAGTGATTAGACATTTATTTCATTAAACCTCATAACAGTTCTATCTAATAATATATTTATAATTTATAAAACAATATGAGTAGGTTCATTCTGCATAACGAGTACTTTTACTTTTGATACTTTAAGTACATTTTGATGCTGATACTAACCAAAATTTACCAAAAATTATAGGTAGGTAAAATAACCCAAAAATAAACAAAATTACCTTTAAAAAAGCCATAAAAGTTCCAAAAAATATATAAAAAGACACAAAATTACAAGCAAAAACCCACAAAATTTTCAAAAGAAGAAACAAAATAAAAAAACAACTTAAAATGACCAAAAAAAAGACACAAAAAAATGACCAAATTTTCGAAAAAAGTCACAAAATTACAAAAAATATTTACAATTACCAAAAAGTGACAACATTTCAAAAGGATAGAAAATTACCACAAAAAAAAGGACAGAATTAAAAAAAAATGTATATATACTTAGAATATATTAATCAATCTGAGTGGGTTCATTCTGCATAACGAGTACTTTTACTTTTGATCCTTTAAGTACATTTTGATGCTGATACTTTTGTACCCGGCCGGGCTCAGCCCGAAGAAGCGACGTGGATCCGCCGACCTGTGGGCCCACCCCCCGCAGAGTAGGGCATAGGGGTCGGGTGCAGTGGGAGTCGGGCAGCAGGCGAAGGCGGGTACCTGGGCGTGCTGACCCCCGGCTCCAGCGGCTAGCTCTGGGGACGTGGAACGTCACCTCGCTGGTGGGGAAGGAGCCCGAGCTTGTGCGGGAGGTGGAACGGTACCAGCTAGAAATAGTTGGGCTCACCTCCACACATAGCGTGGGCTCTGGAACCAAACTCCTGGAGAGAGGCTGGACTCTCTCCTTTTCCGGAGTTGCCCAGGGTGAGAGGCGCCGGGCGGGTGTGGGGATACTCACAAGCCCCCGGCTGAGCGCCGCTGTGTTGGAGTTCTCCCCGAGGAACGAGAGGGTCGTCTCCTTGCGGCTGCAAGTCGCGAGGAGAAGGTCTCTGACTGTTGTTTGTGCCTACGCACCGAACAGCAGTTCGGAGTACCCGGCCTTCTTGGAGTCTCTGGGTGGTGTCCTGGAAGGGGTACCGCCTGGAGACTCTGTAGTTCTTCTGGGAGACTTCAACGCTCACGTGGGCAACGATGACGGTACCTGGAGGGGGGTGATTGGGAGGAACGGCCTGCCCGATCTGAACCCGAGCGGTGTTTTGTTATTGGACTTCTGTGCTAGTCATGGATTGTCCATAACAAACACCATGTTCGAACATAGAGTTGCTCATAAGTGTACCTGGTACCAGAGCACTCTAGGCCAAAGATCGATGATCGATTTCATTATCGTATCGTCAGATCTGCGGCCGCATGTTCTGGACACTCGGGTGAAGAGAGGAGCAGAGCTGTCAACTGATCACCACCTGGTGGTGAGTTGGATCAGGTGGCGGGGGAGGATGCTGGACAGACCTGGCAAACCCAAACGTGTAGTGAGGGTGAACTGGGAACGTCTAGCGGAGGCCCCTGTCCGCAGGGTCTTCAACTCACACCTCTGGAAGAATTTCTCCAACATCCCGGGTGAAGTTGGGAACATGGAGTCCGAATGGGCCATGTTCAAAGCCTCAATTGTTGATGCGGCTGGTAGGAGCTGTGGCCTGAAGGCCGTCGGTGCCTGTCGTTGCGGCAACCCAAGAACCCGCTGGTGGACACCAGCGGTGAGGGAGGCCGTCAAGCTGAAGAAGGAGGCCTTTCGGTCTTGGCTGGCCGAGGGGTCTCTGGAATCAGCAGACAGGTACCGTTTGGCCAAAAGGGCTGCAGCTGCGGCAGTCGCGGAAGCAAAAACTCGGGTATGGGAGGAATTCGGGGAGGCCATGGAGGAGGACTTTCGGTTGGCCTCAAAGAGGTTCTGGAAAACCGTCGGGCGTCTCAGGAAGGGAAAGCAGGGCTTGGCCCAAGCTGTGTTCAGCGGGGGCGGAGACCTGCTGACCCGACCTGTGGATGTCGTCGGACGGTGGAAAGAGCACTTTGAGGAACTCCTTAATCCAGCCAACACGTCCTCTGTAGAGGAGGCAGAGTCTGAAGACTCAGGGGAAGACTCACCAGTAACCCTGGCAGAGGTCGCCGAGGTAGTCAAAAAGCTACCCGGTGGCAAGGCGCCAGGGTTGGATGAGATTCGCCCTGAGATGCTGAAGGCTCTGGACACTGTTGGGCTGTCATGGTTGACACGCCTCTTCAGTGTCGCGTGGAGGTCTGGGACAGTGCCAGTGGAGTGGCAGACTGGGGTGGTGGTTCCCATTTTCAAAAAGGGGGACCGGAGGGTGTGTTCCAATTACCGTGGAATCACACTCCTCAGCCTCCCCGGAAAAGTCTACTCCAGGGTGCTGGAAAGGAGGCTCCGGCCGATTGTCGAACCTCGGATTCAGGAGGAACAATGCGGCTTCCGTCCTGGCCGTGGAACAACGGATCAGCTCTTTACCCTTGCGAGACTTCTGGAGGGGGCACGGGAGTTTGCCCATCCAGTCTACAGTGTTTTGTGGACTTGGAGAAGGCCTACGACCGTGTCCCTCGGGGAGTCTTGTGGGGGGTACTGCGGGAATATGGGGCACCGGGCTCGTTGCTACGAGCTATCCGGTCCCTATATAACCAAAGTGAGAGCTGTGTCCGCATACTCGGCACAACGTCAAACACGTTCCCAGTGGGTGTTGGCCTCCGCCAGGGTTGCCCCTTGTCTCCGATTCTGTTTGTGGTTTTCATGGACAGGATCTCAAGGCGCAGCCGGGGGGAGGAAGGGATTCGGTTTGGTGACCTAAGAATTGCATCTCTGCTTTTTGCAGATGATGTGGTTCTTTTGGCTTCATCAAGCCGGGACCTCAAGCACTCATTGGGGCGGTTTGTAGCCGAGTGCGAAGCGGTTGGGATGAGAGTTAGCACCTCCAAGTCTGAGGCCATGGTTCTCTGCCGGAAAACAGTGGACTGCCCCCTCTGGGTGGGGAGAGAGGTACTGCCTCAAGCGAAGGAGTTATCTCGGGGTCTTGTTCACGAGTGAGGGTAGAACAGAGCGTGAGATGGACAGGCGGTTTGGTGCGGCGTCAGCAGTGATGCGGGCGTTGTACCGGACCGTCGTGGTGAAGAAGGAGCTGAGCCGGAAGGCAAAGCTCTCGATTTACCGATCCATCTACGTTCCAACCCTCACCTATGGTCACGAACTTTGGGTAGTGACCGAAAGAGCAAGATCGCGGATACAAGCGGCTGAAATGAGCTTCCTCCGTAGGGTGGCTGGGCTCAGCCTTAGAGATAGGGTGAGGAGCTCAGACATCCGGAGGGAGCTCGGAGTAGAGTCGCTGCTCCTTCGCGTCGAAAGGAGTCAGCTGAGGTGGTTTGGGCATCTGGTAAGGATACCTCCCGGGCGCCTCCCGTTAGAGGTGTTCCGGGCACGTCCAACTGGTAGGAGGCCCCGGGGAAGACCCAGAACACGGTGGAGGGATTATATCTCTCTCCTGGCCTGGGAACGCCTCGGGGTCCCCCAGGAGGAGCTGGACGTTGTGGCTGGGGAGAGGGAACGCCCTGCTTAGCCTGCTGCCCCCGAGACCCGGCCCCGGATAAGCGGAAGAAAATGGATGGATGGATGGATGGACTTCTGTACTTTTACTTCAGTAAGTTTTGAATGCAGGACTTTTACTGTAGTGGAGTCATTTATCAGTGTGTATTAGTACTTTTAATGCAGTAAAGGATCTGAATACTTCCTCCACCACTGCATACATGATTTGAAAACATGACAGCTCTTTCTGGTTTCTACTAGAAAATTTTACATGCTTTAATTTTTGTTTTCCTCATACTGTCTGTCTGAATAGAGCCGTATTCACCCTAAAGTCCAGTCTGCTCTGATTTACCTGCAACAATTACATAATGTTGAATTGTAGATTGTTTCTCAAGCGGTCTCAGAGTTTATTCTGTTTAATGGATCATCAGGCAGCTGTGATGTCTGCACACGTTGGTCCTGACGGAGTTAACTATGTACGACAGCTTGTAAAGCGCTGTGACGACAACTAATGGTTGAGTAAAGTCACACATTACTGGAGTCAAGCTGCCTGTTCGTCACTCTGCAGGAGTCTGAGGAGTTTATTCAGAAACCAAACCAGCTACCAGCAGCAGGGCTGCATTCTGGTGTTTTTTTTGTCTTTTTTTGTGATTTTACGTCTTTTTTATGGTTTTTTTTGTCTTTTTGTGTCTTTTTTTTGTGATTTTACGTCTTTTTTGTGTCTTTTTTTGGTAATTTTGTGTCTTTAACTTCTTCTTTTGGTCACAAAATGACCAAAAAAGACAAAAAATGTACAAAAGAGATCAAATTAAACAGTGATGAACTGGCCCGAGCAGAGTTACCTGATGATTATTTGTTTCTTAAGATAAAAAAACGTTTTGTGCCTTTTTTCTTTTTCTTTTTGTGTCTTTTTTGGTGATTTTACGTCTTTTTTGTGTCTTTTTTGTATCTTTTTTTGTGGCCTTTTTTGGTCATTTTGTGTCTTTTTACATCTTCTTTTGGTCACAAAATGACCAAAAAAGACAAAAAATTTACAAAAGAGATAAATTAAAGCTGCCAGCAGCGATGAACCGGCCCGAGCAGAGTGACCTGACAATTAATTGTTTCTTAAGATAAAAAAAACATTATTATTTTTTTTGTGTCTTTTTTGGTGATTTTACATCTTTTGTGTCTTTTTTTGTTTTTTTGTCTTTTGTGTCTTTTTTTGGTGATTGTTCCTTTCCTTTATTCTTCCTTATATCTATTTTTACTGTAAAATAGTAACTTTTCATGTGATAAAAACTGAAACCCTTTTTTCAGCTTTGTGAGGAGGCATTTTGTGGCGTCTTCTCTTCTTCTTTTTGTTGTTGTTGGAAAAAATTGCATGGTAGGAAAAGACAAACTGGTAAAAGAAATCTAGTTGTAGTCTTGTTAATAGTTTCCCTGCTAGATTGACAGTCTGTCTAAAACCTCTGTGAGACTAGAAACTCTAAACTCTTGTCTTTAGATGGGAGCAGGTGGGACACCAGAGTTTAGAGTCTTTTCCAAATCTTTTCTAAGTCTTCTGATGTATTGGGGGCATTATTTGAAGTCACTGCTGATAGTTTGAGAATGTTTCTGCCCTCTGGTGGTTCAGTTATTAAATACAGTTTAAAGAAAAGGGACTCTTCTTATCAGATAACAGAGAATTCTGTATTGACTATCGTCCCACCAAGGCTGAACTAATGTGATGTGATGGATGATTTAATACAGGGGTCTAAAACTCAAATTACCTGGGGGCCGCTGGAGGCAGTATCAAAATGACCAAAAAAAGACACAAAATTATTAAGAAAAGACACAAAATGACCCAAAAAGACACAAAAATGACAGAAAAAAACTAAATTACTTAAAAAAGAAACAAAATGACCAAAAAAGACACAAAATTACCAAAAACAGACCCAAAATTACTAAAAAAGACACAGAATTACCAAAAAAGACCAAAAAATTATTTTAAAAAGACACAAAATCTTAAAAAAAGACACACAATTACTAAAAAAGACACAAAATGACACAAATATGACAGAAAAAAACTAAATTACTTAAAAAAAAGAAACAAAATGATTTAAAAAAGACAAAATTACAATAAAAGACACACTTACCAAAAACAGACACAGAATTACCAAAAATACACAAAATTATTTTTAAAAAAAGACACAAAATTACAAAAAAGACAAAATTACAAAAAAAGACACAAAATTACCAAAAAAGACACAAAATTACCAAAAACAGACTCAAAATTACCAATAATAGTAATTAAAGGGACCTTCCACACACAACACGGTAAAGTGCCATTCATATAAAACTCACATTAAACTTTTTAAATTTAATAGTTTACCAGCACCTTCAATTAGTTTTTCCACTTTGCTGTTCTGGCTCCAGTTCAGCATTGTTTACCATCTTTTCAACATAATCAACAATCAACAAAGACTTCTGACTAAACAAATGAGGAACCATACAAAGCAAATCTTGACATTGTTTTTAATGGTGGGAGTTGAGCATTACAAAGCAAGAGCAGACATCATCATTCAGTCATTCACAGATAAAATCCCTGATGAGACAACAATGCATTTTATGGCTTATTACAGCATGCTTCGTGAGCACAGATGAGGAGTTCAGAAGTTTTCCCATCATTTGTTTGGGGGCAATTTTCTCATAGAGCTCATAATCAGCAGAAAAGAAATTAAATTGTTTTCTGCTGCAAACTGGGAATAAAATAGAAGGAATTATATTCTGTGGCGACCACAGGGAACAAAACAGGACGAGTTAACGAATAGTGTTTCAACTGCCATTATAAATATAGATATATATATATATATTATATAGAAACACTGTTTGCAATAAATTGTGTTCCCAGCACTGCAGTGGTGAAATTATTTCTGTTGACTTTAATTTCTCCAGTGAACATGCAGGTCAGTGTGCGTCAATCCCTTTTATGTTATGAAACATTCCAAGTGAAAATGCTGTAACAGTCGGACAGATAACCAGAAGGATTGTGCATTTTATGATAAAAGCCTCAAATTTGGTATGTTTTTAGCCAAAGGGCATATAGAAAATAATAAGATGTGGAGGCATGACAAATTTTCAATCCATCACTGGCGGCCATCTTGAAAAATGGCCGCCAGTGATGACTGTTTTTAGATTAAATTTCACATTACCAATGGATAATAGGTGATAGAAACATACATTTTGGTACAGTTATAGCCAAAGACATGGGGAACATGTGGAGGGATCAAGACTTTTCAATATGACAATAATTAGATGTGGAGGCACGACAAATTTTCAATATGGCGGCCAATTTCAAGATGGCCGCCAGTGATGACTGTTTTTAAAAAAAAATAAATTTCACATTAACAATGGATAATAGATGATAGAAACATAAATATTGGTACAGTTATAGCCAAAGACATGGGGAACATGTGGAGGGATCAAGACTTTTCAATATGGTGGCCATTTTTCAAGATGGCCGCCAGTGATGACTGTTTTTAGATGAAATTCCACATTAGCAGTAGATAATATGTGATAGGAGCATCAAATTTGATAGAGTTATAGCCAAAGACATGGGGAACATGTGGAGGGATCAAAACTCATGACAAATTTTCAATATGGCGGCCATTTTTCAAAACGGCCGCCAGTGACAACTGTTTATAGATAGGTAATATATAATAGATTTCACATTAATAATGGATAATATACCACCACATTTAGCACCAATATCATAGCACCAAATTTGGTACCGATATGGACCCTCATAAATGATCAATATGGCGGTAATTTTTGAAATTGGCTGCCAGTGACAAAGTGCCATATTGAGACTCGTCGTGCCTCCACATTTTGTTCTATGTGCCTTTGGCTACAAGTGTACCAAATTTGATGCTTTTATCATAAAATGCACAATCCTTGTATAATTTCTAGCTAAGCTGCTCCACTATAATACGACAGCTTATCCACAATAATAAGCTTTACGTAAATCAGTGTTGTACATGATTTTGTGACCAATGTGTTGAGTTCAAGAAACTCCAATGACAGGCTGTCAACCAGTGATTGGGTCAGTTTGACCTGAGACCCTCCCACTCAATGTTAATCAGTACAGATAGCCAGTGCTGCTTACTGTAAACCTGCAAAGTTTGGGCTATCTGTGCCCATATTCAATCACTGATTTACCACTATTTGTTGTCATACCGGGAAATCCATAATAATGCACTTAGTGTAAGGGACATTGTAGTCTAAGTCCTTCCTGACGGTCCCAGAGAGGCGTGCAGGTTTTTATGATCTTGAAAAGGTTACTTGTTAATTGATAACTTAAGATTCTCTATGTAACTTACCATGAATATCTACTGGAAGAGGGTGTAACCAAGTCTCCTATATGGAGAGTCTTGATATCAATGGATACACTGCAAAAAACGTGTGTCTAAAAACAAGATAAAAACAGTAAATCTGAGGGAAATGATCTTGCTGCATGGACAGATAATTTACCTTGACAAGATTTCTTAAATTAAGATTATTCAATCTAGAAATAAGCATGTTGAATGCTTAAAATTAGAAATTAACTCTTAAAACAAGAAAAATGATGTACCATTTATAATCTAAAGTTTTTTTATCTTGGTAAGAAACAAATATGTCAGGTCACTCTGCTCGCGCTAGTTCATTGCTTCTTGCAGCTTTAATTTATCTGGTTTTAAGAGTTAATTTCTTATTTTAAGTGTTCAACATGTTTATTTCTAGATTTAATAATCTTAATTTAAGAAAGCTTGTCAAGGTAAATTATCTGTCCATGCAGCAAGATCATTTCCCTCAGATTTACTGTTTTTATCTGATTTTAGACACACTTTTTTTGCAGTGTACATGGAGATTCTTGTTTTCAATGGACATGTTTTAAAGGAAAAAGGAAAAATCAATGGAAGAGACTGGTGGTTGACAGCCACATCACCATGCACCGGACGGTTCAGTGTTTCTGCTGAAGGTGGAGAAAGAGTGTTGACAAATAAATGCGAGAAAATCTAGCAAATGTATTACACTATCATAAATCATACTAAATGTCTGTACAAAATGACAAATTTAAAAGTGCAAAGGACTGTATCTCATCCAAACTGTTGTTTCATAAAGTCACATAATGCGCATACATCGGCATTCTGCTCCTAGATTTATAAAATGGCAAACGCAGCTTCAGGCTTGATTTGTGGGATTTTAATCAAATCATTTCTCAAGCTAGTTATTTGGTTTTGTAAACAGTAACATTCAAAGAAGTCCTCACTGACAGCCTGGAGAATGTATCGATAAATACCTATCAGTAAACTAAAATGTTTCTTATCAGTCAGTCATACAAAAGACCTTCATATGAATGGAAGCAAATACTGTGTCATTGAGGATGTCTGTGTGTGTGTGTGTGTGTGTGTGTGTGTGTGTGTGTGTGTGTGTATGTGTATGTGTGTGTTTAAAAGGCCTGCTACTCCTCCATCTAAAGATTACGCCTGTAAACATTTCCAAATACTTCCTTGCTTGTCTTTACATTCCTTGTTTACTCACTGCAGTAACTCATCGATTAAATAAACAAATAAATAAATAAAATAATAGATAACATAGAATACATTCAAGTACATCAGTTCCTCAATACTGGAATGCAAGCAGGTTCTGCTGTTGCAGCTTGAACCACTCGACAGTCTGGTTGTTGGCTGACTGTTTGGTTTTTTGGAGCTACATTACGTGCACAGCATAAAGTCAGTAAACCACATGCACCTTGACGATCTCAAAGGTTTTCCCAGAGGTTTTTGTGATCATTTGAGCTGTCATGGAGCTCCGTGACACCAGTGTGTTTCTGAGGTAACCTCCCGTCACACTGCCCATCCTAAACAGGACCTTCCTCTGTCTGCAGCAGCTGTAGGCTCACCGGTGATCCCATGAATCTCAGGGAACACGCCACAGGTTGCTCTAAAGGTCCTTCCAAAAGACTTCAGAGGTTGTGGTCCTCTCATAGTGCAGTGAGGGTGCGGAACAGCTGAGTGAGGCAGAAGACGGAGGCGGTGAGCGCGGTGCACTGTTTGGCTAGCAGCTTGGTGCTCAGGTCCTGGCAGCTGCGCTTGCTGCTAGCTCGCTCGGCTGCCAGGCAGAAGTCCCTGAATGATCGGGCCACGTCTGCCAGACCTGCCACTGCCTCTGCGTTCCTCCGGTCACACCTGTCGCAACCGGAGAACCAGAGGCAAATACCTGCCAACTCCACCAGGGTCCGGAAACTATCAGCCAGGGAGTGAAGCATCTCCTCTGGGCTCTGTCCGATCCCAACAACCTTCTGGCAGCCTGACATCAGCCGCCGTGCCTCCATCTGGAGAACCCTCTTGTTTTCTGTGAAGTGGACGGGGCAGGTGTCCCTTGCATGGCGACCTCCATGACTTGCCAGAGATCGGTCAGAACCGCTACTCTCCAGGATGGAGAGGAGCTGGTCCACGTCCACCCGGAGTACTTGGAAGCCCGTTGGGGGTTCTGGGTAGCGCTGTTGGCCGAGCCGACTGATGGTGTCCTTGTGCGTTTGAGACAGGAAACAGTCAGAGGCGTCGGACAACGGCGAGAGGAGAGGGCTGAGCTCAGAGGTAGAGGAGGAGAAAAGGATGGTGCGTGGGAAGGAGGGAGAGTAGGTGGAGGAGGTGGAGAGAAAAGAAGAAACGGGTGGAGAGGTGATGAGAGGAAGACCTGCAGAAGTCGGAGTCACTCCGCTGCTCTGAGTTCGGCACGAGAACTCGTAAACCGTCAGCTCTTCGTCAAAACTGTCCCCGCTGCCGAAGCAGTTGGTGTAGACTGTCGGGCAACCACAAGCATCCAACGGCACCTGAACTCCTTCAACTACTGATTCACATCCAGTCGCTAACACAGAAGTGCAGCCCAACTCAGACTTCAAGGGCAGGGTAGTCCCGGGACTCTCTGTCTGGGACGGATCCTCACAGATGGTAAAAACTCTGCAGCCTGAAGAAAGTTCTTTCGGTTCGTCTGAATTCGGCCCTGTAGGCCTACAAAGACCCATCAAAGGTCTGTCGCTACTTGTCCTTACTTTCTGTGACTGACTATGAAAAGGAAGTCCTGGCCCGTTTAGATTCTGTGTGGTCACCACAATCTGTGGGGGGAAAGAACGTGACAGATTCATTTTATGACCTGGAATGTCTTCGCCTGGACTTGTGACGCTCATCTTTGATTCGGGAGCGTCTTTCAAAGGGCCGGGAGTATCCATCTTTAGGCCTGAAGGGTCTCTTTGGAGGCTGTTCACTATGGAGGCTGGAGGCTCTGTTATTGGTCCTGGTGCATGATTGATGGATCCAGAGTGAGGAAGCTGATTTTGGTGTTGGGATTTGGGCTCAGTCTGGACCGGCGATTGAGAGTTTACTTCCTTCGTCTCTGACACTGAACAGGGAGTCTTTGCTGATTTTGTTTCAACCAAAAACTCTCCATCTACCTCTGATCCTGTAACTGTTGTATCCGAATCGTCAGAATCCACAGATTCTGCAGTTGTACCCGTTTCGAAGTCAATTGTTTGTGTGACATCATTAACGTCTGTAACCTTGATGGTGATCTCGTCCCGACTGTTGTCCTGAGTCGGACTCTGAGCTACATTCCCCAACCCGGCTTGGTTGAGGGTTTCCTGGGAACGTGATAAATAAAGGGGCAAATTCTGAATCTTCCCCCTAAGTGTGGAGGCAGATAGGCGACCCATGATGCTCGGGGAACAGGACTGGAAGAGGAAGTGAACTGGAGAAGGAGCTTTGGGAAGATCACAGATTGTTGCTGTGTTAGCTAGGCTAGGACTAGCTAAACCATCTTTAGCTTCTTCACTTCTGGATTTGTCTACATTTTGATCCGAACATGAAGAACTTTCATGTTGGAATCTGGCACCTGAATTAAATGTAGGAGATGTGGCACTTGTTGCAGCTCCAAGCTTCGCAGTGATAGAGTTTATAGCTCGAGTGTAATCCGAATTTACTGAATGAATTCTCGTATGAGCCTCAGTGTTGGTAAGAGACTTGATAGTCATTTGAGACTCATTTTTACTTGTCGTAGCTGGATTTGCACTGACGCTTTGCTTTATAGCTACAGCCCAGTCATTTTTCTTGTCACTTGAACAAGAATTTAAGGAATTACTCACCTCATCATCTTCAAAAACATTGTCTGAAGTGGTGCTGTCAGTGACTTCATCGCTAGTGGAGCCAACAACACCGCCATCGTCATTGACACTGGTGGTGACGTCTAAATGCAATTGTGCTTTGTTAGTGTGTTTGCCAATTGGCATCTCCTCAGAATTCAGAGACTTATTGATTGAGGTTCCCGTGTAATCTCGACCCTTCCTTTCCCAATCACTTTGAGAGTTGTGTAGAACTGGTACTGGAGGTAGAGGGGATGGTGGTGGAGGTGGTGGTGGGATGTATGATAGTGGGTTTGACTTTTTAAACACGCTTTCAAGCACATGTTTCTCTACATATGAGTTTTGCTCTAGGGCACTAAGATGTGCTCCCAAAAGGCCGTTACTGCTCTTTTTATTCACATCTATCAAACATGTTGGTTGTGTTTCGGCCTCTGGAGGACTCTCAGTACCCGAGAGTGGTCTTTTTGAACTGGAGGAATACCCTCGCACTCCTTCTTCTTCCTCCTTTCCTTCCTCCTTAGAGCTTACTGCAAAAAACAAATGGTTTGAGAATGGTCCATTCTCTGGTGTATCCTCTCCCTCCTCCTCTTTCCCCTCCTCCATCTCCCCCTTTTCCTCCCCTTCCTCCTTCCCGTCACCCCTCCGATCAGAACTCTCCTTCCCGTCTGGATCCACCCGGCAACGGACAACGGTGATGCTGGGAGACGCCGCCTTCACCACATCTGTGACCGATTTGGATTCCATTGCGTCTGGTTCCATCTCCATGTCTTGTTTCCTGGTCCTGGAGGGGGTCTTTGGGTCTCTAGTCTGTTCACGAGACTTCAAACCCAAAGGAGAGCCGGGTCCATCTGAACAGGGTCTGGACAGGATAGGTTTGGACTCGAGCTGAGCTGGTTCCCCTTCAGAGTGAGTCAACGAGGAGACGGTTGGACTGGGATTCTGGGTTTGCTCTGAAGGTTCAGGATCTGAACTCAGCATCTGAGCATCATTGGCTTCTGCCAAATGGTTCCTATGAGACCGACCAGAGACCAGGTCCTGCTTGGCGGGATCGGGCTCTGGATATGAAACCATGGAGGTGTAATCAGTTTCCATGAAGGAACGGCGTTTACGGGATCTTTTTCTGAGTTGGAACAACGTTTCTCTTCCTCCTCCTTCTTCTTCTTCCGCTCCTTTACTGTCTTCTTCCACTTTTTCATCTTTGTCTGTTTCTGTCACCGACACCGAGATGTCACTGAGACTGAGTGTGCTGAGGTCCAGTTTCATCTCTGTGCGAATATCTGCAAAAGTGAAAAAAAAAATGCTTAGTCAAACTTGTAGTGTTTGTAAATCCGTTTATCATTCGTTCTTTCCATTTTCAATTGGCAATCAACAACCAAACAGTGAAAAATTGACTGGTTATTTTGTTATTTGTTTTTTATTATAACACAAAAAACGAAAAAAATGCTTGTTTTTTCATATTTCAATATTAGGCTCAGATCAAAAATATGAAATGGAAAAACGAACACAAAAACTGAATTTGATTTTAAAATTTAATTGGTCGGGTTTACATATTGAAATATGAAAAAACAAGCATTTTTAAAAAAAAATTTGTTATAATAAAAAACAAATAAACTAACCAGTCAATTTTTCATTATTTGATTTTTGATTGAAAATGGAAAGAACAAATTTATGGAAATTAACTTGTTTCCAAAAACAAAAGTAATTCGTTCTGTGTTGTGTGGACAGAAGCAGTTAATAAACATACTTTAGGTAATACAAATGAACTCAAACCTCCAGTTTTGTATCACTATTTTTTTTACTTGAGGGTTTATGTAAAGGGTGACTGGCACTAGTTCTAACTAAAACAGTTTATGTGATTTAATTAACTAGTTTATTTATATATTAATGAGCTAAATTTTTACTGCTTTGGTCTTAGTCACTTTTTTAGCTATATATATATATATATATATATATATAAATATATGTATATGTGTGCGTGTGAGTGTGTGAATGTGTGTGTGTGTGTGTATGACTAATAAGTATTAAGATTTTTTTAATTCTTTAAGTAAAAAATATCAATGCAACAATGTAAAATACTCAATAAGAGTCCTTCATTGAAGTACTACTTAAGTGAAATTACAGAAGTATTATCAGTAAAATGCACTTAAGGTTTTTAAAGTGAGAGAACTCATTCTGCAGAACAATATCACATATTATCATGTATGACACTCATTGAGTTTATTCTGGTGAGGTTGTTCCACTGGGTCTCAACCAAAGTTTGTCAGGTGATTAATGCAACATAAAAGAAGAAAAAACAAAGTTCTGTTTCACATATTTATATATTCTTTGTGTCCTTTTTGTACTCAGTGATGTTCTTTGTATGAAATACTGGATAATTGCCTCTTTCGACTTTGAACAATCTTTTCAGTTAAACCACATGTGAAGTTAAGAGAGAAATCTATGTAGTGGAACGACTCAGTGACATGTGAAACATGTGAAACATGTGACCAGGAGACGGGACACTGGTGGACTGTTACTGGTCACATGCAGCCACAAAGGTTGGAACAACTGGTTTAATCTTTAATAATGTCACTGTATCCTGACTGAAGAGTAACTGGAGACTATCTGTCAAATAAATAGTGGCGTAAAAAGAACAATATTCCCCTCAGTGGAGGTAAAAACTTTCAGCAGCATGTTTCCTGCTGTCAGCTGAACTCTAAAGTTTTGGCTTTTACACAAGTTTCCATGTTCAATTTAATGCATCAACTCTTTTTCAGCAATGGTTAAAATCACCACGACCAAGTGCAGTAACATGATTTTACTTTTTTTGCAGAGATTTTGCAGATTTTGCAGTGTGCATTTTTAATGCAATCTTTTGTGTTTACTGTTTTTTTGTCAGATTTGTGGATTTTTTTTTAAATTTTTGTGTTTTTATCTGTTTTTTGTAATATTTTTATTTTTTGTGGGGTTTTTTTTTGTAATTTTTATGTTGTTTTTATGTTTTTTTTTGTAATTTTTTTATGTGTTTTTGTGTGTTTCTTATGTGTTTTGTGTTTTCATTATCTCTGAGCCAGAATCATCAAAATTGCAAGAAAAACAGGCTTGAAATATTTCACTCTATGTGTAATGAATCTATATAATGTATGAGTTTCACTTCCTGAAATGATTGATATTGACTTTCTGCTAATGTTGTGTCATTTAGTAGAAATTTCCACCACCAGATGGCAGCAGAACAATCACCAGCCTGTTTTCATCACTCGGCCTTCAACATGACACAAGATTCATGTGACACAATGAAAACCACATCAAACATGGCTCCTTCCACATACATTTGCTATATCCAATAAAATTAAAGAAGTTTAATATGAATTATAATAATAATAATAATATTATTAATATTATACACTTAAATATTTGAGTTTCGATGCAGCAAAAATAATTTTTAGGTCAAGACAACAAAATCAATGGAGTTAACTCAAATGAATTGGACTATTTGACTCTATATTTTAGGTTAGAATGACTTTTTGCACAAATGTTTGTTGTATTAAAAAGGAAAAATGATTTATGATAACAAACAAGCAACATTCGGTTTTACAGTGTACATATACTAATAATATATACTAATAATAAGTAATTTAGTTTTTTCAGTCATTTTGTGTATTTTTTGTCATTTTGTGTATTTTTTTTGTCATTTTGTGTCTTTTTTTAAGTAATTTAGGTTTTTTTCTGTAATTTTGTGTCGTTTTTGTAATTTTGTGTCTTTTTTAAGTAATTGAGGTTTTTTCTGTCATTTTGTATCTTTTTTTAAATAATTTTGTGTCTTTTTTTGGTCATTTTGTGTCTTTTTAAGTAATTTAGTGTTTTTTTCAGTCATTTTGTGTATATTTTTGGTAATGTTATGTCTTTTTTTTGGTCATTTTGTGTCTTTTTTAAGTAATTAAGGGTTTTTTCTGTCATTCTGTATCTATTTTTAGTAATTTTGTGTCTTTTTTTTGGTCATTTTGATACTGCCTCCAGCGGCCCCCAGGTAATTTGAGTCTGAGACCCCTGGTGTAAAATATTTAACACTATTAAAGATTTAAATTACACTTTTCAAAGTGTAATTTTAACTCAGAATCCGTCAGATTTATATAAACTCAGAAAAAGTATTAAATTTAACACTCTGTGAGTTGAATTAACATTTTGCTGCGTAATAGGAACGTCTCAATAAAGTTTTGAAAAAACAAAAAACAAACAAAAAACAAAACCACCCCACCTCTCGGCAGGGCCCCTGAGGTGGGGTCTTCAGGTGAAGCGAAGCGATCTCTGGCGTCGAAGAACTCCTCGTCAGAGCTGCTGTCTCCGAAGCCGGGCGGAGGCTGCAGGATGGGGACGGGCTCCAGATCCACCACCTTCTCCTGCTCCTCCTTCACCTCCTCCTCCTCCTCCTCCTCCCAGGGTTCTCCTTCGGGGGGCTGCTGGGGGCGGGGCAGGCTGCGGGCGCTGTCGGGGGTGATGTTGGAGCAGAGTTTGTAGTAGCAGCGAGCGTCGCTTTGGTCAAAGTTAAACACAAAGTCCATGTGGGAGGACGGGGAGGTCGGGGAGGGGGAGGGTGGTCTCCTCGACTCCTTCAGCAGCTTCCTCCTCCTCCTCCTCAGCTCCTCTTCTTCGTCGTCCTCCTCGCTGGCCTCCGGAGGGCTCGGCAGGAAGTCGACGAGGCGGGAGAGCTCGGCGAAGCACAGCGAGCTGTCGTCAGAGCAGAGGTTACCGGAGAGGTTACCGGAGGAACATTTCGGGGACGGGGACAGTTGGGGATCAGCTCCGTCCCCTCCAGACCTCCTCCTGCAGGAGCCTCCTGGACTCGGGAGGTGGATGAACGGGTGTGAGTGAGCAGGAGGAGGAGCGAGGAGGTGCGGCTCGACGTGGCGGTGGCAGTAGGGGAGGACCTGGAAGGGGGAGTGGCTGTGGGAGTGGGTGTTGGGGTGGAGGGAGGAAGAGGAGCACGTGAGTAAGTCGTCTTCCTCCAGAGCGTCGAGGGAGTCGCAGGAGGCGCTGGTGAGGACTCGAGAGTCAGTCTGGCAGGAGTCGGAGGCTTCTGATGCCGAAGGTTGCTCCTCTGCTCCTCGTGCAGCGTCTCCTCCTCCTCCTCCTCCTTCGTTTTCTGGATGTTCCCCACAATCATTATCCATTACTTTGGTCTGAGTTTTACCCTCCTGCTCCCTCTCCGTCTCCTCCCTGTGCTCTGATTCAGCTTTCTCTTCCTTCTCCTTCTCCTTCTCCTTTTCCTTTTCCGTGTCAGCGTCCTTCTCCTCCCGTTGTTTCCTCTCCTCCTCTTGAGGTTTATCAGCCTTTTCTTTGTCATTTTCTTTGCTTCTCCTTTTGTTTCTGTCTTTTCTTTTCCTTCCGTCCGGGTCTGATGAGGATCTGATTCGGGGGCGGGGCCTGTCGTCATGAGACACCTGGCTGACCAGAGCCTCCATGTCCAGGTCTGAGGACGAGTCCGAGTCGCTGCCACACCGGGACACGTAACCTGAGAACAAACACCAACAAAAAACAACAGTTATTTATTATTTATTATTATAACAGTGGTTCCCAACCTTTTTCTTGAGGGACCCACATTTTTACCATTGTAAACTTTGGCGACCCCCCATTGTCCATTTCTTTTATAAAGCTGAACTCAATGTGACTTTCATGGTACCCTCTCTTTTTCTTTTGGAGATATTCAGCATTTTCGTCTCCCTGACGCTTCGCCATTCTTCCATTAGCTCTGTGTTTCTGTTGTTAGGTGAGGTTACCTCTAGATGAGGTTACCGCTGGGTGAGGTTACAGCTAGGTGAGGTTACCGCTAGGGGAGGTTACCGCTAGGTGAGGTTACCACTAGGTGAGGTTACCGCTAGGTGAGGTTACCGCTAGGGGAGGTTACCACTAGGTGAGGTTACCGCTAGGTGAGGTTACCTCTAGGTGAGGTTACCGCTAGGTGAGGTTACCACTAGGTGAGGTTACCGCTAGGTGAGGTTACCACTAGGTGAGGTTACCGCTAGGTGAGGTTACTGCTAGGTGAGGTCAGCGCTAGGTGAGGTTACTGCTAGGTGAGGTTACTGCTAGGTGAGGTTACCGCTAGGGGAGGTTACCGCTAGGTGAGGTTACCACTAGGTGAGGTTACCGCTAGGTGAGGTTACCGCTAGGGGAGGTTACCACTAGGTGAGGTTACCGCTAGGTGAGGTTACCACTAGGTGAGGTTACCGCTAGGTGAGGTTACTGCTAGGTGAGGTCAGCGCTAGGTGAGGTTACTGCTAGGTGAGGTTACTGCTAGGTGAGGTTACCGCAAGTTGAGGTTACCGCTAGGGGAGGTTTTACGCTAGGTGAGGTTACCACTAGATGAGGTTACCAATAGGTGAGGTTACCGCTAGGTGAGGTTACCGCTAGGGGAGGTTTTACGCTAGGTGAGGTTACCGCTGGGTGAGGTAACCGCTGGGTGAGGTTACGCTAGGTGAGGTTACCGCTAGGTGAGGTAACCGCTAGGTGAGGTTACGCTAGGTGAGGTTACCGCTAGGTGAGGTTACCGCTAGGTGAGGTTACGCTAGGTGAGGTTACCTCTAGGTGAGGTAACCGCTAGGTGAGGTAACCGCTAGGTGAGGTTACCGCTAGGTGAGGTTACCTCTAGGTGAGGTTACCGCTAGGTGAGGTTACCGCTAGGTGAGGTTACTGCTGTGCGCTGTGACTCCAGTAAAACTCCTACATTTACATTTATTTAAGACTTCCAGCTTTTAGTCTGTAACTGGGGACATCTTTTGGTGTAAGCAGTATTATGGATATAAATGTGTACCTTCCTCAGCAGACACTCTGTGCTTCTTGAAGTCGTGAATCCAGGGGAAGATGTTGAGCGAGGGGTCAACAAACACTCGGCAGTAGCCCGCTATGAGACAGGACATGTCTTTGGCTGCCACTGACTCCAGTAATAACGTGATGGGCTGGAAGGAGACGAGATGATATAAGAGGAGACGAGGAGAGAGAGGGGATGGAAAGACAATGTCAGCAGTGGAAAAACACTTAGCATACACCATCCTGTTGCATCCAAGGGTCATAATAATATTGATGAAAAGGCAATTCTTCTTCTTCTTCGTCATGCTGAATGCTGCACATTGTTTACAGGAAGAGGAGCGCAAAGTGATGTCAGTAAGCAACAATCAGGACTAAAATACAGCGACGTTAGGTGGAATTCACAGTATTTTTAACCCTCTATGGTTCGGTGTCGCCCCCATTTTTGACCTGTCAAATTTCTACAATGCATGTTTTTGAGTGATGCAATACTTTAAATGTTCCCGCCTTTTTCCCATGGCGGTCTATGAGGCTGTTGGTGCGTGATGGTGGATCATCTGTGCGTCCTACGCCCAAACTATAACTCTGACAGCTTTACCACACCAATGTGAGGGAGAAGACAAATTTTTCCAGTTTCCAAATTTATTTTTTGACAAATTTTTCTCTCCTTCTGCACTCTAGCGATGATGTCATCCACTCTAGCCTCTCCATAGGGTTACATTGGGGGGACTTTTTGGCGTGTTTTTGCAGAATAATTTGAAAACCGTTTGTCGAAACCCTTAGAAAAGTCATAGCACACTTGTCATGGCCGAGCCGGTTGATTTGATACCTTTTTAGTGTATGTGAGACCAAAACTCTGGGAAGAGTAGTCGACTGAAAAAAAACACGGAAGAACCAGAAGAATAAAATCTAGGATTAAGCCCCGTGGAGAGTAGATAGTGTGCTCCTGTCAGATTTCTACAAGTCATGTTTTTGAGTGAGGCGATACTTTAAAAAAAAGAGGGAAGAGCATAGGGAACCAATAGCAATGCTTTAATGTGTCACATGACCTCCAGGAGGCCATATTGAAACCCTGTTTTGCAGACTTTTCCAAAGGAAACAGCTTTGCTATTTTGCGCCACAAAAAATCACTCAAAATGTCATTTCCTGGCCATTTTCCATCTGGAAAAAAATATATCCCTACTAATAGCTGAGTAAACCTTCAGTTTTGATAGTTTCACCCAATTTATTTTCTAAGTAAATAATGGAAACTTGTTAAAAATGCAACTGTTGGCAACAACGTACCTTTGGAGGGAGAAAAGACAATATCGGTTTCAAGAATCGGCCCAAAAAGAGTCACTTAGACACAAAAACCTGAGAAAATAGTGTCCAGGTTGAAACATACTACAGTTTCCATTTCAATTAAAACAAAGAGGCAGTTTGATTTGTGAGCTTCACGCTGAATCTCTTGTGACCAAACTGCAGGTGCATCAATCTGCACCAACAAAGGGAGAACACATTAAGCTAATTGGTACGCGGCCCAATGTAATCTACCTTTGTAGCAGCGCTTGTAATGCTGATTCAGTGAGTTCAAAGATAAAGTGCCTTTTGAAGATGTTTACAGTATTTATCTTCTGCCTGTATGTCAGCTGTGTGTGTGTGTGTGTGTGTGTGTGTGTGTGTTCGTGTACTTCCTACATAGTGAGGACCAGAACACGTTTTTAACCAACATAGTGAGGACATTTTTGCAAAGTGAGGACATTTCGTCCGGTCCTCACTTCTTTAAAGGCTTTTTTGAGATTTCAGACTTTGTTTTAAGGGTTAAAGGTTACATGATAATGATAATTAACTGAAACTGTATTGTGTGGTTACAAAACTAACTAAAATTATAGTGAAAATGTCCTTCGTTTTCGTCTTTGTCAGCTTTTTTCATACATAATGAAGATGGATCACACAAAGGAAATAAAGGCAAAATTTACTGTGACCTCTTTTAATCTCCCACCCAACAAATACCCCATTACAAAAAACTACAACTAGTAAAAACTAAACTAAAACCAGCAAACTCACTCTAAAAACATTAAAACTAACTGAATTTGAAGACAAAAAATCACAACGAAATTAAAACTAAAACTGATGAAAAATTCAAAACTATTATAACCTTGCAAGGGAATTCACTGTTACAATGAGGGTCCTCACAAAGACAGACGTACAAGAATGTGTGTGTGTGTGTCTCACCTTGATGTCCTGCAGGTAGATCTTCACCAGGCTCACCTTGTCCGACTCTGGCAGCAGCTCTATGCGTGTGATGCTGCTGAACTCCGTCAGGTTTGACAGGATGCTCAGCTTGTGGTTCACCACCTGACTGACCCCGTACCGAGCCCCCACCAGCAGGGTCACCATGGACTCACGGTCCTGGAGCTGGTGGGGGGCAGGGTTATTATAGTTAACGAAATAATGAAAACTAGAATTGACAAAACATTTTTGTTAACTGAAAATACAAAAGAGAGTTTTTAAAAAAAAACCGATAACTAACTGAAACTGTATTTTGTGGTTCTAAAACTAACTAAAACTAACTAAAATTATAGTGAAAATGTCCTTCGTTTTCGTCTTTGTCCACTTTTTTCATCCGTAAACCTTTTTGGTTGATATGAAATCTATTTCATCTATCTGGTTTTATGACTTAATAAACTTATTGGGGCTGAGATGGATCAGACAAAGGAAATAAAGGAAACATTTATTGTGACCTTATTGAATCTGGACCCAACAAATACCCCATTACAACACAACTACAACTAATAAAAACTACACTACAACTAATAAAAACTAAACTACAACTAATAAAAACTAAACTACAACTAATAAAAACTAAACTACAACTAATAAAAACTACACTAAAACTATTAAAAACTAAACTACAACTAATAAAAACTAAACTACAACTCATAAAAACTAAACTACAACTCATAAAAACTAAACTACAACTCATAAAAACTAAACTACAACTAATAAAAACTAAACTACAACTAATAAAAAATAAACTAAAACTAATAAAAACTAAACTAAAACTAAGCATTTTCCAAAAAAAAAAAAAACTAATTAAAACTAGCAAACTCACTCTAAAAACAAATTAAAACTAACTGGATTTGAAAACAAAAAATCACAACGAAATTAAAACCAAAACTAATGAAAAATCCACAACTATTATAACCTTTTTGACACCAAATCATTATCACCATACAATTAATAAAGGTTAACTTTCATAGAATTGCTTGACATTTTGAGCATATGCATCCTTTATAGATAAAATCAATTTTTATAACACCCATGGTCCTGAGGGGTCAAAAAGGACCCCATGACATAAGACAGGTTTTAGGACATGTAGAAAAAATTATTAACAACTTTTTTTTTTCAACCTTTCACAGCAACTCAAGACCAACAAATTGATACATCATTTTTATATTATTTTCATATTTTTTTCATTATTATTGGGCAATTTTAGTCAAATATACAAAATCAGGGCCTCATTTCAAGAGTTAAAAAAGTAATAAAACCTGAGTATTTTTTTCAATTGTAATAGTGGGGAAAAAATCTTGAAACTGAGTGAGTTTGCCTAAGAGTTGCCTTAAAAGGTTAAAGAAAAAGTTGTTAATAACGTTTTTCTACATGTCCTAAAACCAGTCTGTTATGGGGTCTTTTTGAATAGAATAGAATAGAATAGAATAGAATAGAATAGAATTCTTTATTGTCATTGCACAAAAATACAATGAAATTGGATGGCAGTCCTCTTGGTGCTTATAAATTAAAAATGAATAAATAAAGGCAAATAGAGTTCTAACATAATACAAGACAAAATAAAACATACTTGTCCAGCTATTCACAGACATTTTTGACCCCTGAGGACCATGAGTGTATAGTCGACTAACAAGGGTTAAACATGGAGACCATGACAGACTGAGACGTCACTAACAGCATCTCAACATAAAATAAATACAGCATAAACATCAACAGCCTACCATCATGGTGGCGCTGAAGGATTTCCCTCCGAAGGACTTGAGGTCGCTGAGCTCCTCCAGGTAGTTGATCCTGGTCTGGTCCACAGAGAGACCCTTCTGCTTGGGGTCGTTCTGGGACTGACTCTTCTTCATGTGGTAGCCGATCGCCTTCCTCAGGTCTTTCTCCCTCATGTTCCTCAGCAAGGTGGAGGACACAAAGTTCTCGATTCCCCACGTCTTCCTAAAGCACACACACAAACACAGAGTTAGAGTCAGAGTTAGGGCTAGGCGACATGGACCAAAAGTCATATCCTGATATATATTTAGGCTGAATATCGAATATGATATATATCCTGATATTTTTAGAGCAAAGTGAGAGCAAATGTTCAGTCAAAGTCAAATATGACATGTCACCAGTAGTTTTATTGATTTATTTAAGTGAACATAAATACTGTATAACAACAGGAGAACCTTTTTAAAAAAATAAAATAAACGCTCCATAAAGTGCACATTTAAATAAATCAAAAAAGTCTTAAATAAAAGCCTCAGCTTGCCTGGAGCAAGGATCACAGTGCAAAATTGAACCATATCGATATATGCGATATGGTCTAATTCCATATCACATTTAAAAATACATGGATATATCTTTTATATCTATATATCGCCCAGCCCTATCAGAGAGCTGAAACTACTTAAGGACGTGTGAATTTACAGTCAATATAAATGGAGTAGAGTCCCTTTTATTATCCCAAAGCATTTTCCTTCAAATGTTGAAATGCATCATTGATGCTAAGCTAAAGGGCTGAGTGCTACGAGACGAAAGTAACTGTGTGACTGTTAGCTGACAAAGAGTAAAATGTTAATTATTATACTTTAATTTAATGGATCTACACTACAGGCCAGAAGTTTGGAAGCAACTTAAATGTTCTGTTCACAATGTCTTTCTTAAGAACCAGTGTGTATTCTTTGTATTTCTGGATGTGTTTACTACATTATCAGACTTTCATTGAATTGAACCGTTTTCCTCCATTGACCTTTAGGTAAACATTGATGTTATCACACCATTACTGAATAAATGTTACCAAAAGAAAAGAAGTTTTAGGGTTGAGAAGATTTGGAAGAGTCACAACTTCAGTGCAAAAGTAAAAAACAAATCCCAGTTTGCATTATTCACTTTATCTCTTTGGCTTTAGAGAGTTTGGAGACAAAAATCCCAATAAATCTCAACTGTGTTCATATCTCTGACAAAAGAAACAAGAGTTCAGATTTATACATTAAGGAAAGAAGGAAACACAAAGTCTAAGCAATAAAAACCCAAAGAGCTGATCATTAGAGTCAAAATTAGCTCTTATTAGTGACTTTTTATATAATAATCATGTGTTTTTTGTTGCAAAGTATAGCAATGATGATCTGTTTTTGTATAAATTTGATCTTGCTTCCAAACATTTGCCCTGTAGTGTACATATGATTTAAAAAGTGTCTCACGTGATGATCTTCAGGTTGGTTTTTGGAGATTGTCCACAGCTCGCCAGTCTCTCCTGGATGTGCAGCGCAGCGAGCCGCAGCGCCGTGTTACACCTCATCTCTATCGCAAAACGCTCCTGGAGCACGTCATTCACCCCCTGAAACACACACACACACACACACACACACACACACACAGAACAAAACAATAAGAACATTTCTGAAGAAATGCTGAATGAAATGCTTGACTCTGGCCCGTGACTCTCTCCCTCTCATACAGTATTAGGTTATAATTTAAACTGTTTTCAAAATGGAAGAGGAAGAAGTCATGTTAGATAATAAAGCAGGTGTTGTGTGTGTTTGTCCATCTGTGTGTGTGTGTGTGTGTGTGTGTGTGTGTGTGTGAAACTGTCAAAATAACAAGAAAAAAAGTCACAAGAAAAAAGTCAAAATAACGATAAAACTCGTCAGTGTTAAACTGACAGTTTTCAGTTAGTGTGTGTGTGTTTGGGGGAGGCGTTGGTAGCTAAGCAACCGGGGCCAGGTGGCGTCCACCAATCAGAGCAGAGCAATCAACTGAAATCAACTGCTCCTGTGAAGCCACTGACAGAGAGAGAAACAGCAAAAAGTTCTCCTCTAACAGAAAGTATCTTAGTCCAACCCGTAGCTCCTATCATTGATCTGACTTCACTTTGAGCATCCTCAGTTCTTCCTGAACGTCTACATATGTGTTTTGTGAAGAAAAATTAATAAATAGTTCTTTTAGAGTGATCAGAAGAAACTGGTAGCTCTGCTTTCCTCCAGAAATGTTCCCTCCTTTTCCCCATGGAGGTCTATGAGGCTGTGGGTGGTGTTGGTGGATCATCTGTGGTCCTACGCCCAAACTATAACGATATCTTCCGCCAACATTCATCTTCACTGCTTTGCAGATGACACCCAGCTCTACATCTCCTGTAAGCCCAACACCACTCCTCCACCCTCCTCCCTTACCTCCTGCCTCTCCGATATCAAATCTTGGTTCACTTCAAACTCCCTAAAACTCAATAATGACAAAACTGAAATCCTCCTCGTTGGCACCAAATCCACTCTCTCCAAAGTTGACAGTTCCTCCCTCCAAACCTCCAAACCTCCAAACGGACATCTCTTCACCTCCCCTCCCCTCAGCTGAAGGAGTTGATCTCTTACCTGCAGGTAGAGGTACTCGAAGGCAGTGGGGTCGTCCTGCAGCATCGTCTGGAGGCTTTTGGGCATGAAGCAAACACGGAACAGACACCTGTAGTCATGGGCCTCTTTCTTCTGGACCACCTGAACACACACACACACACACACACACACACACACACACACAAATTAAACTCCCTTCCAAATGTAGCTGTAGCGTAGATAGATTTAGATGTAAATAAATATAAAAGAATGTAAAATAATTGTTTTTAGTGTGAGTTTGTGTGTGTGTGTGTGTGTGTGTGTGTGTGTGTGTGTGTTCTTGTACTTCCTACATAGTGAGGACCAGAACACGTTTTTTAACCAACAGAGTGAGGACATTTTTGCAAAGTGAGGACATTTCGGCCGGTCCTCACTTCTTTAAAGGCTTTTTTTTTTAGATTTCAGACTTTGTTTTAAGGGTTAAAGGTCACATGATAATGATAATTAACTGAAACTGTATTGTGTGGTTACAAAACTAACTAAAATTATAGTGAAAATGTCCTTCGTTTTCGTCTTTGTCAACTTTTTTCATACATAATGAAGATGGATCAGACAAAGGAAATAAACGCAAAATTTACTGTGACCTCTTTTAATCTCCCACCCAACAAATACCCCATTACTTTGAAAAAAAAAAATTCACAACCCAATTAAAACTAAAACTAATGAAAAATCCAAAACTATTATAACCCTGCAAGTGAATTCACTGTTCCAATGAGGGTCCTCACAAATATAGAAGTACAAGAATGTGTGTGTGTGTGTGTGTGTGTGTGTGTGTGTGTGTGTGTGTGTGTGTGTGTGTGTGTGTGTGTGTGTGTACCTGCTGGATCCTCTCCTCATCATGCAGCAGCAGTAGTTTGGTGATGCTGTGTTGCTGCTCCAGCACCAGAGAGAAATGTTGGATGTGGCTCAGAGAAAGTTTCTCCTTCAGTGTCATCACGATGTCCTGAACACAAACAGATTAAAGAGAGAGACAATATTTCATAACATCAGGGACATACCTGCTGAGGGGAGCAGACCTGGAGTTTGAGAATCTGATGTACAGTTAATCTAATAGTGATAGAAACTGAGGGAGCAGTGAATCAGACTTGACATTCAAACCAATATTTTCTCAGTTCAGTTCAAGGTGCTGCACCGTCTACATTACTGGAAGACTTCCTGGCAGAATGTAGCCACACACTGACCCTTGTGTGACAGATGAAAATGCTTCCTGTGACTCTATATCATATGTTCTGGGGTTGCCCCTGCCCCCACCTCAATATGAAAGTTTAATGTTCGTGCGAGTTTGATACGAATCGCACTTTTCATTGATGTGTGCGGAGCTGAACGAACCGACCAATCACGGTGGGGTATATTGCTCTCGGGGGCGGGACATCGTCTGATGAGCATCTTCAAGCCCTACTGAGGGTCTCAACTGCTTCCTCCCTTAAGCCAAATGTGGCTCAGTTATTCCAGAGGAAGCGCTGCCAGATCTCTAGCAGCAAGAAGTAGGCAGAAGAAGCCATGTTTATGTTCAATGTTCCATTCATGTTCAGAAAGTTAAATGTTAAAGAACTGTTAATACAGACATTTGAATCTGAATAATAATAATTACATTTCTCTAGTCAGCAACTATTTGTGCTTTCTTCAGTCTTCTATATCTGCTGTATTTTTATTATTATTATTATTATTATTTATTTAGTTAGTTTTTATTATTATTATTATTATTATTATGATTATGATTATTATTTCCATTTTATTTATTTATTAATGATTGATTTATTTTTTTCTTATGAATTTGTTAAATTTTTTCATCCTATTTTGTGTTAAAAAATAAAAATAAAGACATTTGATGACATTGGAATGTTTTTGTAAGAGCTTTTTTTGTGGAAAACCTGATGCGGCCCCGCCTCACCCAGACTCTACCTCCAGCGGCCCCCGGGTAAATTGAGTCTGAGACCCCTGCTCTAAACTATTTAAATAAATGTGTTACTCCCTGCCCCCTAATTGCCATTTTTGGTGAAACCTCAGAAAACATATCTATGACTTTTACATTTACATTTAGTCATTCAGCAGACGCTTTTATTCAAAGCGACTTACAGGAAGAGTGAAAGCAAACAATCAAGGTTTAGTGCAATAAGAGCTATTAGTGCATCAATAAGTGCTAGTGACAATTCTTTGAGGAGTAGAGTTGACTTCCTGTCAACGCAACGTTATGGCATTCTCAGGTTGATTTTGTTGGACTGGAAGAATACTGCTCCACCCACCTACACACATCTTATCAGGAGTATTATGTGCAACCTAAATTAGAAAAAATCAGGTTTACTGTTAATGTTGCTCTACAGAACTTTCACAAGACATGGGATGACTTTATTGGATTTGTAAAGCAAGCTTCATTTAGAGTGATAAACCTCCAGCTGATCCATTATTACTTCAGGTCCCAATCCCTCCCTTCCTGTCTGTTTGTATGTGTGTCTTATCTTCCTTTTATTCCATTTTATTTTATTTTTTCTCTCATATATGGTTATTTCTTATTGTTATTGTTCTTAAAACCTGTTTTTATTCCTTGGCTTTCAACTACGCATGAGACTCTGCTCTTGTTTTAGTGTTTTTAGGGTTTTAATTAATTAATTCATTTATTTATTTTTAATTGTTTTTTGAAAAGCAATGAAATGATTTATTGTAGTGTTTATTCCCTGTTTTATTTATTTTATTGTTCTTGTTTGCTTGTTTATGTACAGCACTTTGTTGTTTTTAAAGTGATTTACAAATAAAGTTGAGTTGAGAGATGAGTTATCTTCATTTATTTATTAATTTTCCATTTGCTTTGTTTTTTTTATATTTATACTATATATATATATATATATATATATATCCTTTATTTAACCAGGTAAAAGTGTCATTGAGATAAAAAAAAAAAAAAACTCTTTTCCAAGAGAGACCTGGCCAAGAAAGTAGGATAAAAATAGTCAAGTTAAAACATTAGTATACTAGTAATGTGACTATATAATTTTGGTGTTAATATTTCTTTTGTACTATTTTCTTTTTGTACTCTAATCTATAGATGTATCAGATAAAATGATGTGTGCTCTGCCAGCTGATATAATTATGCATCCAAGGAAAATCCAATAAAAATAATTTTGAAAGAAAGTTTTAGTTTTATTTAAACATGAAGCGACGACACTACATTACAGCCCTAACCTTGCTTCACACCGTCCTTTAAGCTCATCATAAACTCAGCTTCATCTCTGAGCCTCCATTCTGTCCTTCGGCTGTTAAATATATCGAGTATAAATAATAAATAAAATATTACTGGAAATCAATATTGCATCTTACCTTGACTGTTGTGTTGGGGTCGAATTTAAAGGCCTTGGTCTGTCCGTTCTCCAGATACACCTTCAGCACGTTGGGCAGGAAGAGCAGCGAGTTGCCCTGCAGAGAAAACAAGAGGTCAAAGGTCAAGGGAGGTGTCAGATCAGACGGAGAGCGTCGTAAAAGTTGCTGGTTCAAGAGGAATATAAATCAGGCTGACAGGATTAATATGAGAGGGAGAGAAGGAGAGGAAGCAGTGTGTCTCTGTTTCTCCATCAGCACCGGCTCTGACACAATAACATAATAATAATAATAATAATAATAATAATAATAATAACTATATAACAATAATAATAAAGTTTATGAATGTAGAACTCAGTAGAAGGTGAATTACAAGGAAAAGACAAGAGAGGAATATACACAAAATACATACTTTAATCAGTAAACATGCAAACACATGTACCCAAATGGAATAAAGTAACAAAAGCTTTCTAATATTAATACATTTTAGGGCTGGGCGATATGGACCAAAAGTCATATCCTGATATATATTTAGGCTGAATATCGATATACGATATATATCCTGATATTTTTATCTCAAAGTGAGAGCAAATGTTCAGTCAAAGTCAAATATGGCATGTCACAAGTAGTTTTATTGATTTATTTAAGTGAACATAAATATTGTATAACAACAGGAGAACCTTTTTAAAAAAAATTAAAGCTCCATAAAGTGCACATTTAAATAAAAAAATATCTTAAATAAAAGCCGCAGCTCGCCTAGAGCAAGGATCACAGTGCAAATTTGAACTACAGTCATGGAGAAAATGATTAGACCACCTTGTTTTCTTCAGTTTCTTGTTCATTTTAATGTCTGGTACAACTAAAGGTTCATTTGTTTTGACAAATATAATGATAACAATAAAATTAGCTAATAAGAGTTTAAATTAAGAGCTGACATTTAAGACATTCTAGACATTTAACATGGTTTTGTTGATAATAAAAAACATGTTAAATGTCTAGATATCAGCTCTATAATTAAACTCTTATCAGCTATTTTTGTTGTCATCATTATATTTCTTCAAACAAATGAACCTTTAGTTGTTCCAGACACTAAAATGAACAAGATATGGGAGAAAACAAGGTGGTCTAATCATTTTCCAATGACTGTATATCGATATATGCGATATGGTCTGATTCCATATCACATTTAAAATGATATTGATATATCTTTTATATAGATATATCGCCCAGCCCTAATACATCTTCAACAATTTATAAGAAGATACTGTAAGTCTGAGTTTATCAGACAGGTTGTTTCAGAGTTTTGTTAAATTTTAAATCGTGGCATAAAACGAGCCGACAGGTTTCTGCCTGACGTCATCAGAGGGAGTTCAGAGGTTCAGCGAGGCGTCGGGACATGAAGTGCTTCAAAATTAATGACTAAAATCTTAAATTCAATTTGGGTAACAACCTTCATTTTGAATTATGTCTTTAAATTGGCTACCAGTTTTAGGGCTGAGTGTTGGACTAGAGTTCTGTCTGCAGGCTGGCAGAAACAAATGTAGCACAAATGTTACAAAACAACATTTCCAGAAAACTGGTAAAAAAATTAACATGCATCTTCATCCACTCCTGTTATGGGTGGAGGTAAAAGTAGTTGAATCAATGAGATAAACAGCTGGAGGCAGTAAGTCTCCAGTCACATGTAACTACAGCACTGTGTAAGAAAAAGAGGTAATGAGATGATTTAATCAAAGAGCATCTTAATAAAACACATGCAAATACACAAAACACAACAAACTGAGAAAACATCTTCATCAATCTAACAACACAAGAACAACATTTAGAAAACGCTGCAAAGACCACAACTAGGGCTGGGTGATATATATATATATATATATAAACTATATCTATATACTTTTAAATGTAATATGGAATTAGAAAATATCAATCACACACACACACACACACACACACACACACACAAACACACATATATATATACATATATATACACATATATACATATATACATACATACATATATATGTATATATATGTATGTATGTATATATACATATATATATATATATATATATATATATGTAGTATGCGGACATATACATATATATATATACACATATATACATATTTATATGTATATATATACATACATATATAGTTCAATTTTTTTCTTTTTTTATATATAAATGCTGCCCTTACTAGTGTTTGTCACATTTACTTCTTTTGTTATTCTTTTCTCTCATAAATATATTTATTTCAGAGACATTTTTGGCCTATTTTATTTCATAGGCTATTTTGACATTTTTTGATATTTATTTTAAGATATTTATATTTTATTTAAATGTGCACTTTATGGAGTTTTGATTAAAAAAAGGTTCTCCTGTTGTTATACAGTATTTATGTTCACTTCAATAAACAGTTTTAATAAAACTACTTGTGTCATTTCCTCAGATTTAGTGTTTTTATTTTATGTGCTTGTAGACACACCTTTTTTTTTTGCAGTGTAGACAGATCCTAAATGATGTGATTTTTTTTTTTTTAACCAATATTTTATTCATTTTTAAACAGACACAAAACAGAGAACATACATGACAGCAGAGGGAATTAAATACTTCACATAGACTGAATAATATATAGAAAGAAAGGCAAAAAATAAAGTAAAATAAATAAAATGAAATAAAAAACAAATAAAATAAAGATACAGTCAGAAGTAAAACAAACATAAGAATAGCATGACTATAATGGACCTTACAAGGAAAGTTAAATGATGTGATTTTAAATTAACCAAATGAACTAAATGAAGCATCCTAACACATAACAACATATTTAAGGACAGAGAGAGATTAGTGTTTCTGTCCTCCAGCTTCTTCTTCTTCTGTGGTGACTCATCTCTCTCGTCCCCTCTCTCGTATCATTTTAGAAAGTGTTTTTCTGTATTGACACTGTGATGTAATGCAACATTAATGTCAGTATGTTTTCTAGTTGAAATGCTTTCAAAGCTTTCAGAGTTTAGCCAGCCCCTCCCGTCTCCATCCCTCTTGTTCTCTGTTTTAATGACGGCTAACATCTCTAATCTGCTGCTGCTCGTCCTGTAATCACCGACATTAGGCCTGATATCGATCCTGTTCTCTCTCTCATTAGTAATGGACGCTCCTCACTCTGTGGTTTCCCTCATCCAGATAATTTCACATCCGCTGGCAGGACGGGAACCCAAACCAGAGCCAGGCTAACATCAGAAACACACCATACAGTATTAGATAATACTGAGAAATTATTAAACATCACTCCTCGTCATTGTGCAAAGGTACAAAGTCTGTAGTATCAAAAATGGTTATTCATCAAGATCTAGATGCTCTGTGGTATTTTCTTGTAAACAAACAACAGTTATGTTTATATTCAGAGCCTAAATACATTCTGTGTATTCTTCTGATGTAGAGTATTGAAGCACATATTGACTTATTATCATCAGCTGGTAATCAGTGGCGTAGAAACCATCAGGAGAGTCTACACTGTAAAAAATGTCTGTAGATTTTAGGGTGAAGAACTGCTGAACCATGACAGTAAAAGACGTAAAATGATAAATGGGTTAATTCAGTTTCAGTAACAATGAAACACCTTAAATGTAGATATCAGCCAAAACAGTGTTTGTTTTTGTTTGTTTTTTACAGTTTAAAAAAATTAATTACTCCACTGTAAAATTACTAAAAAAGGATGTAAAATGAATTAAAAAAAGACACAAAATGACTGAAAAAGGATGTAAAATTAATTTAAAAAATCACAAAATGACTGAAAAAGGACGTAAAGTAAATAAAAAAGACACATAATTACTGAAAAAGGATGTAAAAATGAATAAAAAAGACAAAATGACTGAAAAAGGATGTAAAATGAATTAAAAAAAGAAACAAAATTACCAAAAAAGAATGTAAAATGAATTTTAAAAAATCACAACATGACTGAAAAAGGACGTAAAGTAAATAAAAAAGACACATAATTACTGAAAAAGGATGTAAAAATGAATAAAAAAGACACAAAACTATTGAAAAATTATGCAAAATGACTAAAAAAAGACACAAAATTACTGAAAAAGGATGTAAAATGAATAAAAAATTGAAACTTTAATATATATTCTCCGGTCTCAATATATATGCTCAACTTTAAATATATTTATAGATATATATATTCTCAGGTTTTCAATCCATATATATATATTGATTTCCTGAACGACTTGCCATATATATATATAGAGGATAAGACAGAATAAGAGGGAAAATGTATTACACTAATTAAAGTGGAAATATCCATTAAGTGGAATAATCAGCCATTAAAGTCTGTCCAGAACTTTAAAAGGTGAACATACCTGTCCACAGCTACATCACATATGGTTTCACATTGTTAATGAATGACTGAAGGACACAGTCAGACACATAATAACAAGCTGAGAGACATGAGGAATCTAAAGCTGATTAATAGTAGCAGTAAAGGATCAGGATACCTGAGAGTGCCCGTTGAACTCCACCTCCTCAGCAAAGTGGACTTTGACCGGGTTGGACCGGAGCTTGGCCCTCTTCTCCGGGGTGATGAAGGAAGACTTTGGGCCCTGAGAAGAAACAAAATGATCAATGAGGATGTTATCGTATTTTGTTTTTATGACTTCATAGGGCTGTTTCCACGACCGCCCAATACCATGAATGAGGCGGTTCTCACTCGCCGAAACGCCCCTAATCTGAATACGAGACGTCCTAGCAGACTTTTGTCTGGACTTTTTTAGTCCCTGTAGAAGAGCAGGGTCGTTTTTCTCCCCTGAAAACCCCTGAAAAACTGCTAAGTTGGTTAAAAAAACAACTTAGCAACTTTGTTGCTATAAATAGCAACTTTTCAGCTTTTCTTAACGAGCTGCACATTCCTCCTGCAGCAGTCTCTCTCAGCTACAGAGCTAACTGTTAGCCTGTTAGCACATACACACTGTACTGCTACAGAGCTAACTGTTAGCCTGTTAGCACATACACACTGTACTGCTACAGAGCTTACTGTTAGCCTGTTAGCACATACACACTGTACTGCTACAGAGCTAACTGTTAGCCTGTTAGCACATACACACTGTACTGCTACAGAGCTTACTGTTAGCCTGTTAGCACATACACACTGTACTGCTACAGAGCTAACTGTTAGCCTGTTAGCACATACACACTGTACTGCTACAGAGCTAACTGTTAGCCTGTTAGCACATACACACTGTACTGCTACAGAGCTAACTGTTAGCCTGTTTGCAATTTATAGCAGACTGGACGCTAAGGGGTTAACATCCCCTCCGGCTCTGCAGCTGGGAGAGACTGCTGCAGGAGGACTGGGCCGCTTCCACTCGTTCTTACTCTTCTTAACGAGCCTCCGACCCCCGCGGCTCGTTAAGAAGAGTAAGAACGAGTCTCCAAAAGTCTCCAATAACACCAGAAAAAGTCTCTGGATTTGTCTCCAGTTGCTTTTTTGATAAATAGTCTCTAAAGGGGTCTGAAAAGTCGCTAAATATAGCAACAAAGTTGCTAGGTTGCCAACACTGCTTCACCAGCTTTTACAAATGTTGCGTGTTGTTGTGGCGTCCAGTACTACGTCACATCCTGCTTAGTGTTCTATCCAATCAGCAACCAGGCTGTTTTCAGGGGAGAAACACGGCCCCGCCCCCTGGTGGTTGGTGACTACTGGTGTAGAAAGTGTTGATTAGATCTGCAGGAGAGACGCATTTTAAAATGGAAATATCACCGACCATCAGGTTAATTTAATCGTGGCGGCCAAAATCGTGATCACGATTAAAATTTGATTAATTGTGCAGCTCTAATATAATGTATATAATATAATTAAAGTATTAAAATAATTGTGCCAGCTTCAAAATCACTCTTGAAGTTATTATTCTATTCTTAAGATCTAAAATATCAAACTAAACGTTCCACGTTATCAGATATGTTGAGTTTGTGCAGTAAACTGAGGAAAAGCTTTGATTATTTAACTAAAACAAGTTGAAGCTGTTCAAACTTGTGCACACTAAATAATAGAGAGCATTTAACATGAAACATAGAGGACAGGAAGAAGAACGGGCCAAGTGATTATGATACAGACGGATGCATCCATTTTTAAGAATGCATTAATGTAGTAATAGTAATACTGTTCTGCTTCAAGTGGTTTACATTTAGGAGATATCGATTATGCATTTATATATTACTCAAAGGATCAGTGTGTTGGCTTTAGTAGTATCTATAGCAGAGAGGGAGGCTGCAGATGTGCATTTTATGACTAAAGCATGAAAAGTTTAAGCAAATAATCTACACTACAGGCCAAAAGTTTGGAAGAAAGAACACATTTGTGCAAAAAAAGATCATCATTGCAGCAAAATAAACATGATTATTATATAAGAGTCACTTATTAGAGCTCATGTTGACTCTAATTAACAGGTCTTTGGGTTTTTATTGCTTAGACTTTGTGTTTCCTTCTTTCCTTAATGTATAAATCTGAACTCTTGTTTCTTTTGTCAGAGATATGAACACAGTTGAGATTTATTCAGATTTTTTTATCCAAACTCTCAAAAGACAAAGAGATAAAGTGAATATGCATATTTGAGGTTGTTTGCTCAGAAAAATCAAGGGAACGATTTCATCTCATGTCAGGTCTTGTATATACATTTTTCCCCAACAGAAAATGTAGATTTTGACACCCAGATGGACCTTCTAAGTGGCTTGGAAGATGTATTCATTCTCATAGACTTTATATGGCTACCATCTCTGATCCACAATCTTGATGAAGTGGCTCCTACCAAAACAATTGAAACCTATAGTGATAGAGAGCATGTGGAAAACAGTTTGGTGCTTTTATTCTTCTTAAATCTGGTCCTTAGCCGCCTGAATATTAAGCTTGTCTTGGTTCAGAGTTCTTTTGATGTTTTGTCACCATCAAGAGATGAATATTTTCTAGAAAGTTATAATAATTCACTCAAACTTTTTGTTTTAATTTGAATTGTGAATTTTAATTTAGAGGCCGTGTTTAAGCCGTTTAGGGTTTCTTGCTGCTACCTTGCAGCTTCCTGTTGTTGTTATCTCTTTATCCTCGTCTTTGTCTTATTTGTGCAAAATGACAAAAAAACTTCAAACTAATTCCTCAAAGCTCATTAAAGATTTCTTGTGACTCTGAATCAGCTGCTGAAGATGCTTCCATCAGCACAGCAGCTCTTTATTCCACAACCTGCTGCAACTTAATGCAAACAGATACATCAACCTGACACACACACACACACACACACACACACACACATACATGTCTCTGTTAATTCTGATGTAGCGGTGGAAGTTGGTGACAAGATGCTTGTTAGCCGTGACCTTTGACCCCGAGCCTCATTGCTATGCTGATGAATGTGTTTTTTGACAGCAGAGTTTTTAAATCCCACGAGCACAGAGACACTGTGACCTCTAACCTGTCGTATGGAAGCATGTTTATACATACAAGTAGAGCAGGACTATATATATATATATATATATATATATATATATATATATACATATATATATATATAAAGTCATGCTCTACTTTTCAATTATATATTTATTATTTTAATTTTTTTATCTAGCTTTTTTACTTTTTATTATTATTAGCATTTAATTTAATTTTTAATTTATTTATTTATTATTATTATTACAGCTAAAATGATTTATATATGTATATATAAATAAAAATAGACTAATACATAATAGCAAATAAATAAATAAAAGAGAAGATGTTGTAACACTAAGATGCATGAGCAGAAAAATATTTAAAAATGGTTCAAATAAAAGCCAAATTAAAAAGATAAGTCTTAAGTTTTCTTGCGCGCACACACACACACACGCGCACACACACACACACACACACACACACACACACGCACACACACACACACACACACACACGACTCACCAGCATGGTTCTGAGGACGGTCATCGTCAACGTGTCCTGACACTCCCTGAAAAAAGAAAAAAGGGGGACTGTTAAGGTTAGATCTGATGTGGAGCGGCTTCTTTAAAGAGTATTCTGTGGTAAATATGCTGATTATCATGCATGCATGCATCCGTGTGAGTGTGTGTGTGTGTGTGTGTGTGTGTGTGTGTGTGTGTGTGTGTGTGTGTGTGTGTGTACCTGATGATCTCTGCAGCCTGCTCTGGCGTCAGGTCGTCCACTGTGATGTTATTGATCTTCACCAGCTGATCTCCAGGGACCAGACGACCATCTGCAGGACCACCTGGACACACAAAACCTTCAATTATCCTCACGTTATTTATTCTGAGGTTATTTATTCTGAGGTTATTTATTCTGAGGTTATTTATTCTGCATGTGTTTATTGTGCAGCAGGTTGATGCCAGCAGCACCTTTCATCTCACACTGATGCTTCATTTTACACAAAGCTCTAAATCTCTCTGTCCGTCTCTCTGCAGGAAGATAATGACTGTATATCAGTGAGAGTGGATCAAACAGCTGATGTCTATCTGCCTTATTAAACATTCAATTACTATATTCTAGTATTCAACACTAACACCAGCGTTTATTATCGTCCTCAGGTCATCATCCATCTCTAACAGCTGCTGTTACTACTACTGATACAGTTACAGGCTGTAGATTCACTTCACATTTGAATAGATATGTAGATTTATTTTAGGTCATTGTATTTGGACATGCATGAGAGAAAAAAAACTTACAACCTACTACATGTTAGAGGTAGGGCTGGGCGATATATCGATATAAAATATATGAAGACTGAACATTTGCTTTCACTTTCAAAATGAGAAAAAAAAGTCTGAAAAAAAAGTCGAAGTCAGGAAAAAAAAGGCAAAATGAGACAAAAAAAATTCTAAATGAGAAAAAAAGTCAAAATAAGAAAAAAAAAGTTGAAGTCAGGAAAGAGAAGTCAAAATGAGAGAAAAAAGTCAAAGTTTAAAAAAAAGTCGAAATGAGAAAAAAAGTCATAATAAGAAAAAAAAAGGCGAAGTTGAAAAAAAAAATCGAAGTCAGGTAAAAAAAGTCAACATGAGAAAAAAAATGGAAGTCAGGAAAAAAGAGTCAAAATGAGAAAAGAAAAATTCTAAATGAGAAAAAAAGTCAAAATAAGAAAAAAAAAGTTGAAGTCAGGAAAAAGAAGTCAAAATGAGAGAAAAAAGTCGAAGTTAAAAAAAAAGTCATAATAAGAAATAAAAGGCGAAGTTGAAAAAAAAATCGAAGTCAGGAAAAAAAAGTCAACATGAGAAAAAAAATCGAAGTTAGGAAAAAAGAGTCAAAATGAGAAAAAAGTCAAAATGAGAAAAAAAGTCAAAATGAGAAAAAAAAGTCTGAAAAAAGTCCAAGTTGAAAAAAAAATCAAAGTCAGGAAAAAAAAGTCAAAATGAGGAAAAAAAAAGTCAAAATGAGAAAAAAAAGTCGAAGTCAGGAAATAAAGTCAAAATGTGAATTAAAGCTCAAAATGAGAATAAAAAGTCGAAGTAAAAAAAAAGTCGAAGTCAGGAAAAAAAGTCTGAAAAAAAAGTCGAAGTTGAAAAAAAAAATCTAAGTCAGGAAAAAAGAGTCAAAATGAGAAAAAAAAAAGGCTGAAAAAAGTCCAAGTTGAAAAAAAAAATCAAAGTCAGGAAAAAAAAGTCAAAATGAGAAAAAAAAAGTCAAAATGAGAAAAAAAAGTCGAAGTCAGGAAATAAAGTCAAAATGTGAATTAAAGTTCAAAATGAGAATAAAAAGTCGAAGTAAAAAAAAAGTCAAAATGTGGAAAAAAAGTCGAAGTTGGCACCCAAGATTAAAAAACACATGTTAATGAACCACCCAAACTCCACCAGACCTGAAACCCTCAATCTTTATGTTCTGAAGCCTCATTATAGTAATAAAACAGAGTCAGGACTGAGGACAGAACTGACTGAACTCTGACTCCTGCAGTCTGTTTTTTTGTCTGTTTGAAAGAGACAAAAAGAGGCACACGTTTATGTTTTGTTTGAGGAAATGATATGATTACCTGACGTTATTGTGCTTTTATTGGATGGATTTTGATCTTTTTCTCTGGTGTCGTGGTTCTGAGCCCTTTCTTTAGAGAACAGAAACTCTCTGAAGCTAACAGTTGAATTGTCTAGTTGCTGATTGACTCGTTGGTGAGTCACAGCTGATCCTGCTGTTTACTGTGAACCAGACAGTTGCAGCTTTTGCTCAGTAAATTTCAGCTTCTTCTTCCTTGTGGACGGAGGTTTAAAGCCCCAAAGGTGCAGAACAAAGAAGAAGAAAAACATCTTTGTTCCTGCAGCCGCCAGTCAGAGAAACAAGTCAGAGAAACACTGTATGGAGGCTACAGAAGCAGCTTTATTTATTTGAATTTAGTAGAAATATAAGTGACCTGAATCTAAACCTCAACACAACTGCTTTCTGCTCAAGCTATTACAGAAAGTCGTGTTTTATGAGTGTGCTAGTGAAGCTGTGTGTCACATGCTGGATGCTCACAATATTTACATTTAATATTTATAACCCTCTATGGTTCGGTGTTGGCCCCATTTTTAACTTGTCAAATTTCTACAATGCATCTTTTTGAGTGATGCGATACTTTAAAAAAGAGGGAAGAGTATAGGGAACCAATAGCAATGCTTTAATATGTCACATGACCTCCAGGCGGCCATATTGAAACTCTATTTTGCAGACTTTTCCAAAGGAAACAGCTTTGACATTTTTGACAAAAATCACTCAAAACGTGAAAACTTCGTTTTCTGGCCCTTTAACATGTGGAAAAAAATAATTCCTACTGATAGGAGAGTAAACCTTCATTTTTGATAGTTTCATGCAATTTATTTTCCAATTAAATAATGAAAACTTGTTAAAATGCAACTGTTTCCCTGAGGCAACAATGAACCATTATGGAATCAGCAGCATGAGATGTTGGTAGTGTGTGTTTATGTATTTATATAATGTTATAAAGCATTACATTCATCATAATTTTGTTGTGATCTTTACAATTTAATAAAGATATATTTGATATTGGTTGCATTAAAGTAAAGTTCAGGCTATTAATGGACTTTGAGGGTCATTATTTACTATTATAGTCAACTTTATGTCTTATTGCTTATAATTTCCACACATGGCAACAGACAACAAACCCCAAAAACTCCAAAACACTCCAAACATTTTTTTCCTAACTGGCATCATAATGCATACAATAGAAGGTTATAAGGCTCCTGATAACTGACTGGTTTGTATTTTCTATTGATGTAAAACTTTTTTTTTTTTTATCTAATTTTATATTATTAATAACCCACGTGAAAGCATGTTATTTTTTAAGAGTTAATTTATTATTTTAAGTGTTCAACATGCTTATTTCTAGATTTAATAATCTTAATTTAAGAAATCTCTGAGGGAAATGATCTTGCTGCATGGACAGATAATTTACCTTGACAAGATTTATTAAATTAAGATTATTAAATCTAGAAATTAGCATGTTGAACACTTAAAATAAGGATGATGCCACTACTGGAATTCTTTTTGTGTAATTTTGTGTCTTTTTTGATAATTTTGTTTCTTGTGCATCATTTTTGGTTAGTTTTACATATTTCTTTTGTAATTTTACATTTTTTTTTGTCATTTTGTGTCTTTTTTGGTCATTTTACATCTTTTTGGGGGGTATTTTGAGTCTTTTTTGGTCTAAATTCATATTATTTATATAAACTAACTAAAAATGACGCACAAGAAACAAAATGATCAAAAAAGGATGTAAAATGAAAAAAAGACATAAAATTACCCCCAAAAAGGATGTAAAATGACTAAAAAATTATGTAAAATTACAAAAGAAATATGTAGAACTAACCAAAAATTACGCATAAGAAACAAAATGACCCAAAAAGACTTCCAGTAGTGGCATCATCCTTATTTTAGTTGTTCCAACATGCTTATTTCTAGATTTAATAATCTTAATTTAATAAATCTTGTCAAGGTAAATTATCTGTCCATGCAGCAAGATCATTTCCCTCAGATTTACTGTTTGATCTGGTTTTTAGACTAAACACCTTTTTTGCAGTGTGTAATTCTATTTTTTTAGACGATCACAGACGTATTGGCCAGAATTTCCACCATGCAGTGCATTATTTAAGATTATTCAATTGCGATATAAGTTGACATTACAGCCGATAAGATGGACAGATGTCGGTGATATTGATACTCTAAAATGTCTTTAAATACAGATTCATATTTACTGTAAGATGCTGCAGCACGAGCCAGAGAGACACAGAGCCAAAGACTGACTGAGGCCACCAGAGACAGCAGTCTGTGTGTGTGTGTGTGTGTGTGTGTGTTCTTGTACTTCCTACATAGTGAGGACCGGAACACGTTTTTAACCAACAGAGTGAGGACATTTTTGCAAAGTGAGGACATTTCGGCCGGTCCTCACTTCTTTAAAGGCTTTTTTGAGATTTCAGACTTTGTTTTAAGGGTTAAAGGTTACATGATAATGATAATTAACTGAAACTGAGTTGTGTGGTTACAAAACTAACTAAATTATAGTGAAAATGTCCTTCGTTTTCCTCTTTGTCAACTTTTTTCATACATAATGAAGATGGATCAGACAAAGGAAATAAAGGCAAAATTTACTGTGACCTCTTTTAATCTCCCACCCAACAAATACCCCATTACAAAAAACTACAACTAATAAAAACTAAACTAAAACTAAAGCATTACAAAAATATAAATACTAAACTAAAACTAGCAAACTAATTACAACTAACTGAATTTGAAAACAAAAAATCACAACGAAATTAAAAGTAAAACTAATGAAAAATCCAAAACTATTATAACCTTTCAAGGGAATTCACTGTTACAATGAGGGTCCTCACAAAGATACAAGTACAAGAATGTGTGTGTGTGTGTGTGTGTGTGTGTGTGTGTGTAGCAGATGGAGACTGAGGAGGTAATCTCTCCTGGACCTCGGGGGATTCAGAACCTTGTGGCTCTGCAGCAAACTGCACTTCACAGTACAAATATAGACAGAAAGTACTGCCCTACAAAGACTCACTGCAGTAGAACTACGACTCTGGTTGTAGTGAAATTGAGTTATGAGTTAAAATGAACTCCTTGATGTCTGTTTTATTTTGTGACAAAGTTTTAGGTTTCAATTTTTCTTTAATTCAGAGAAATAATGACTGATTTGGATATAAATATATACAAATTTAAACATAAAACCAAAGCAGACGGTCTGATACAGTGCAGCCTTGTATTTCTTCAGTGTTGAATAGTGAAGACAAGAATAATAGAAATTATACGTTTATTTGATAGGGAAATTATTTTCTAGATAGTGATGTTGCATTTGATATAATTTATTTCTGTTGTACAGCACCTTGTAACTCGTTTTTGAAAGGTGCTATATAAATAAAGTTTTTATTATCATTATTATTATATCTTTTGGTCCATATCGCCCAGCCCTATCATACAGTATATCTTTAATATAAGTTAGTAACAAAAAGTATTTTGCAGTGAAAATGTCGGCATCATTCACAGAAATGTAACTATGTAATATTTTTAATCAGCATGTACTGAATATTGAACACACACACACACACACACACACAAACAAAATAAAAGCTATCATCTGTTTAAATTCTGTAATTTAAAAAGGTTTTGACGATGAATAAGCCTGAGAACTCTTCATTTATTACTGATTATCTGCTATGTTATCTTACCAATTAACACTTTAGATTCAACAATGAAAATAATGATAGTATTTTCATTCCACAGACTCAACAGTGAATATTAGAAAATTACATTTTCTAAAACAGATGTACGACAGTATAGAACAGTAAACTCCACCATAGAAATAAGATTGAAGTTATATACAGAAACTGTGAGGTAAAACCTGCAGCCATCTAGTGAACACAATCTCAGTAATGTTGAATGATTTACTCAGCTTCAGGCATAGATCTGGCATCAGCTTTAAAAGGCAATTCATCTTAAAATGAGTGAGAACTACCATGGCTGTAAGTGGATCAGACTCTTGATACTGAATGTGATGAATGAGTCTGTTCTCTCAAAGTTACTGACAGACTCTGAGACTGCAGCTCTCTGTAGAGGTGACAACATTTACAGCAACAATCACTGGACAATCACTGATGATCTTTAGGCCCTTTAACATCCTGCAGCATGTGGAACCCTTAGTATCACATTACTACCTTCTGCAATTTCTGCAATCAACACACAAACTGAGCATCATAAGAATGAACCATATAACTGTCAGCATATCAGACACATGCAAAACAAGAGTTTGTAAGTTTTACTTTGTGACCAGTTGCTGAACCAAGACATCCAGTAGCAGTGGTACGTCCACCTAGGGCTGCACGATTATGGCCAAAATGGCTCGTTAAGAAGAGACTCCAACCCCCGCGGCTCGTTAAGAAGAGCCTCCGGCCCCCGCGGCTCGTTAAGAAGAGCCTCTGGCCCCCGGGGCTCGTTAAGAAGAGCCTCCGGCCCCCGCGGCTCGTTAAGAAGAGCCTCTGGCCCCCGGGGCTCATTAAGAAGAGCCTCCGCCCCCCCGCGGCTCGTTAAGAAGAGCCTCCGGCCCCGGTGGCTTGTTAAGAAGAGCCTCCGGCCCCCGCGGCTCGTTAAGAAGAGCCTCTGGCCCCCGTGGCTCGTTAAGAAGAGCCTCTGGCCCCCGCGGTTCATTAAGAAGAGCCTCTGCCCCCCGCGGCTTGTTAAGAAGAGCCTCCGGCCCCCGCGGCTTGTTAAGAAGAGCCTCTGGCCCCCGCGGCTCGTTAAGAAGAGCCTCCGGCCCCCGCGGCTCGTTAAGAAGAGTAAGAACGAGTCTCCAAAAGTCTCCAATAACACCAGAAAAAGTCGCTGGATTTGTCTCCAGTCGCTTTCTTGAAAAATAGTCTCTAAGGGGGTCTGAAAAGTTGCTAAATATAGCAACAAAGTTGCTAAGTTGCCAACACTGTTTCACCGGCTTTTACAAATGTTGCGTGTTGTTGTGGCGTCCAGTACTACGTCACATCCTGCTTAGTGTTCTATCCAATCAGCAACCAGGCTTTTTTTTCAGAGGAGAAACACGGCCCCGCCCCCTGGTGGTTGGAGGACTACTGGTGTAGAAAGTGTTGATTAGATATGCAGGAGAGACGCATTTTAAAATGGAAATATCACCGACCATCAGGTTCATTTAATCGTGGTGGCCAAAATCATGGTCAAGATTAAAATGAGATTAATTATGCAGCCCTGCAATGGAGGTTGGAGGCATAATGTACTGGCCCAAACAATGTTGCACTATATAACGTGTATATAAATAAAGCTATAATATAAAGTCAGTAGACAGTTCAGAAACAGTAAACTGCCTGGAGGAAGTGTCCCTTTCATTGAAAAGCTCTTTGCTTGTGTAAAACATCTTCAGTATAATGAGGCAAAACAAAGCAGACACACACACACACACACACACACACACACACACACACACACACACACCATCAGTTTCCCAGTATGTTTCCTCTGTTAATGGGAGTGTGTGAGCCAGTCTGCAGTGAGCAGAGAGTCTCAGTTTCTATTTTTCCAGCCTCTCGTCTTGTTGTGTGTCCAGTTTCCTGCAGAGGTCTGGCTCTGCTCCACAACAACATTTGCTGATGAGACTTTATGCAAAATAAGAGACACAATGGAGACAATGGGACAGAAACAGCTCCTCAGAGAACAACATTTGTTTTTTTTACACCCTCCTTCCAATTATGGTGCTATAATTAGGATGAGGAGGTGATCCTTTTAGCCTCGTTACATGCAAATGTTGCAGAGAGAAGCTCTTTACATAGTTTATTAATACACCAGACAATTATTAAAGTACACTTTTTCAACTGCTTGTAAATGAAAATATCGAATCCGACAATCACTTTAATTTAACCCTTTCATCAAGCCCTTCACGCTGAAAATGCGATAGAAACTTTACAAATTAATATTTTTTTCTACTTTTTACTGCATAAAGCTCTCAAATAACTTCCGCCCTGCTCAAAACTACCAAACGATTTTAAAGATTTTAACCTTTAGCCCTGAACATATTTAGGGACCGAGCACTAACGGTGCGAGGACCCTATTGTAATTGGTCCGTCTATTATTATTCTTCCCCTTCCCAAAAGTAAATCGCTAATTTGGAGCCTTTATCATATTCAAAAACTCCTCATTTTTGGAATATACATAAATCTCCGCTGAAATTTACGTATTCTAGTGGTCCCGGGAATGGGCGTGGCAAAATGACTCAACAGCGCCCCCTTGAAAGTCAAGAAAATTCAGCCCCTCGCACAGGAATGTCGCAGAGACACAAAGCTCTACTCGGCTCGGTCCCGTTCAGTCCTGCTTGCAGGCCTAGTTTGTTTTTATTTTACTTTCTTTTTTTTTTTTGCTATTCATATTTTAGTTCACATCAATATCTAAGTATAGTCTGGACCTGTAATTTTTAATTTAATTTAATTTAATTTTTATTTAATTTGCCATTTCTTACCTCCCACTGTCTTAAGTTGAATGATGTGTGATATGTGCCTCTTTTGTGTGTGTATGAGACTCTATACTGCAAACTAAATCTACCTCTGGGTACAAATAAAGTCACTAAAAAAAATAAGGACTGACCACCTTCATCGAGACCAGCAGCAGCTCAGTCTGTTGGCTGATAGATCCTGACCAGCAGACAGAAACAGAGCAGATCTTGGCAATGAAAGCTGGCAGGTAGATGAGATCTCCATGAGGGAGGAGGTGTTGGGAGGAGGTGATGGGAGGAGGTGTTGGGAGGAGGTGAGGTAGCAACCAGAGAGTTGGCTCTCCTAAATATGCAGCGTCAGCGATGGAAACAAGCCCCCTGATACTGAGGAGGACTGGATTTATTCTACTTATTAGTTGTGAGAAATGCTGCATAGCTTTTAGTGACGAGAGTCGACATGTATCACAGATCAGATCAGATCAGCTGGACTTAAAGTTCAGAGATCAGCTTCATAACTGTTCCCTCAGAAGAGCCACCAGGGGGAATATATAGGAGCTCAGCTGTCAACAACTTGTTGTGAGAAAATATTATAAAACAATGTAGGCATTTAATCCGATCGGATGTGTGATTACAGTGTTTCCCTTAGAGGTTTTTTCAGCAGCAGTGTTGCCAACTCCTCAGTAAGGAGAGTAGCTATTGGCTCCTAAAAGTCGCTAGAAGTCGCTAGATGACGTCATCGCCTAATTTGCATAACTGACCATGTGCATGTACTTGTAATGTAAAACTTGGACATTTGAATAAATCATAGCCATTGTTGAAGGATTCACATTCTTTTTTAAACATCTTTTTTTCTTTAAATCTTCTTGGACGCTAAGGGGTTAACATCCCCTCCGGCTTTGTGACTGCAGTTGGGAGAGACTGCTGCAGGAGGACTGAGCCTCATCAACTCGTTCTTACAAGTTGAGGCTCTTCTTAACGGGCCGGAGGCTCGTTAAGAAGAGCCTGCCCGTCTCATCTGACCTTTGGGGGCTTTGAGCTCTTAATTTGCCCCTAGAAACTACTCCATTATTCTAGAGAAGAGCTTCTTGTCATGTTGCTTCTCTCTGTTCCCATGTGAAAGGTGTGGAGGTACCTGGGGTGACGTCCTGCACCAGGATGGGGCTCTGGGAGGACAGCGTGAGGCCGTGGGAGAGGAGGTTCTGGTCCCGCTGGATCTGAACGATGAAGCGGAACGGATAGTTCCTCTGGTCTGATCCGCTGTCTGCTGCCTTCCCATCCACCAGCACCCGATCCCTGGAGAGGAGGAGAATAAAACTAGTTATTCACAATCTCACCTTCTCTATTTGTGTTTCTTCTCTGGCAATAAATCAGTTCTGAGATGATTAACTTCATTAAGATATTACCCAGCTCTAGAACCTTATACAACCCACACAGTAAAATCAGAATACACAAATTAACCCTGTAAGAGTTGATCTGAACACTCTTAAAGTCTCTATATGGGTAAATTTGACTCTTTTTGGTGTTAAATTTTAACTCCAAAAAGAGTCAAATTTACACTAACTCAGTGTAAAGGTACCAACACTTGAAAAAGTGTTAAAACATTATTAAAAACCAATTTATTCTTCTGGACGTTCAGTCCCAGCGAGGCAAGAATCCTTGGCTTTCTTTTACTTTTTTTTACCCTTTTCTTTTTCTTTTTTATCTCTAACTCTGTTTGTGGATTAAGTTTTTATTACTATTTTATTGTTTTACTGTTTTTAATATTTCATTGTTTTTATTTATAACTATATTTGTGTATGATTTTATTGTATTTTAATAACTGTACAGCACTTTGGTCAACTGAGGTTGTTTTTAAATGTCTATAAATAAACTTTGACTTGACTATAGACACTTTAAAGGTGTTAAGATCAACTCTTACCGTGTTCATTTGGGTACATGCTGATTTTACTGTGTACATCAATAAATGTGAACTGTCCCTTTAAGAATAAAGCGTTTACCTGCTGAGGGAGTGCGACCTGCTGCCGAGGTCTCTGGACCTCCTCAGCCATCGTCCCACCACCTGCTCCACCCGACTGGTTCTACGGGACGGGGAGCGACTCCTGTCCTGAGCCTCCATTTACCTGCCAGAGGGCAAAGGTCAACAGACATATACAGTCAGTATAATTGGTTAAATAAGTCAGGTCAAAGGTATTTCCATAGCGCATTAACAGACGGCTGAGCCACCAAAGGGCTTCACATAAAAGTGCATAAAGTGCAATAAAATACAGGATTGACAAAGATGAAAGAAACAAAAAGTTTTAACCCTTTATATCAGGTGAAGAACTATATTTGGTAACTTCAGTGGATATCTAAATGGGTCTCCATGTCTCTCTGTGAGGTTGTACAACCACATGGATTTGTAATATTTAGAGAAAAAAGTTGCAAATTTATTAGATTAAAATGGCAAATCTACAAGAAAAAGTCGCAGATTTAAGAGATTTAAAGTAGCAAATCTGCGCGAAAAAAGTTGCAGATTTACGAGAAAAAAGTGAAAAAAACAACTTTTTCCTCGCAGATTCACCACTTTAAATCTCATAAATCAGCAAATTTTTTCTCCGAGATTTGCCACTTTAATCTCAAAATATATATATTTTTTCTCAAAATATTACCCCCCTCCCCCGTTAAGAGGCAGATACAGCTGGACGTCATTGTGACAATGTGACAAAGTGTTGATTTAATGTAATGAAACATTTTGTGCATTAATCCAACCAGGAAATATAAACAAATCTAACAGGAAGTAGAGAGCAACCAGATTTCCTGAACATCAAGTGTTTTCTGTCCATTAAAAAGGGAAAAAGAGGAGAAAAGAACACATAATTGTGTATGTAAACCCAGCTAATATCAGATATTTGCAACCAGAATGCATGATGCAAGTTTATCACAGGAGTCAACATTTATTTTAAAACGAAGAGCTTCGGAGACCCAGCAGACACACAAATATTTTTTCTATAATCTATAAATTTATACATATATACTGCATTTTTTATACAATTCATTCCTGTATATATTGCACTATGATTCACTTAATTACTGCTTCAGCACTTCTGGTTAGATGCTATCTGCATTTCGTTGCTTTGTACTTGTGACATGTGCAATGACAATAAAGTTTAATATAATCTAATCTAAAATACACACATTTTGTCTCATCAGAGGGATTTTATTGTGTGTTTGAGCTGGACAGAGGCCAACAGTGATGTCACTGGTGACTTCATGCTGTCTAACAGGCTCTCAGCACAACTTATTGCCTGTTGCATTCAAGCCTCAATAAACATCAATATCAATAATTCCTGATTATCAGTAATGAGGGTGTTCCCTTTAAATGTCTCCCTGGAGTGTTAGCTGGTGGTTGGTGGTTGGTGAGCTGCTGTAATGGACCTGGCTATTCTCTGGAGTCTGTGGGGTTTTAGACAGACTACATGAGAGTTAATGGATTAATGCAAGATTTGAGGAAAAGTAATATCAGCTTACACACACACACACACACACACTCTCAAACAAACATGCATGCAGACAAAAGCCTACAGACATTAATGTCGTCTTTATCCCATTTAAGGCGGGAAACCATTACCGCATTTCTACCAGAAAAGCCGGGAAAGAGGATACGTGGTTTTGTAGTATTTGTAGTTTTTTCCACCTATTTTCGGTCTCTTGGCCAATGAAATGCATCAGAATACATATGGGAGTGTCGCAATGCATCATGGGACTTTTACAGAACTTTGAAATCATCACCAAAAAAGACACAAAATGACAAAAAAAGACACAAAATGACCAAAAAAGACACAAAATGGCTAATAAAAAGAAACAAAATGACTAAAAAAGACACAAAATGACCAAAAAAGACACAAAATGGCTAATAAAAAGAAACAAAATGACTAAAAAAGACACAAAATGACCAAAAATGACACAAAATGACCCCAAAAAAGACACAAAATGACCAAAAAAAGACACAAAATGACTAAAAAAGACACAAAATTACCAAAAAAGACACAAAATGACTAAAAGACACAAAATGACCAAAAAAGACGCAAAATGACTAAAAAAAAGACACAAAATGACCAAAAAAGACACAAAACGACTAAAAAAAGACACAAAATGACCAAAAAAAAACACAAAATGACTAAAAAAAGACACATTGTTTTCGTGACCTCAACTTTTTTTTCAATTTGACTTTTTTTCGCATTTTGAATTTTTTTCCTGCCTTCAATTTTTTTTTCCACAACTTCGACTTTTACTGCCTGACAGGACTCTTTCTAAGGAAAAATTTTCTACGGAATATTTGCTTTCACTTTGTGATAAAAATATCAGGATATATACCGTATATCGATATTCAGCCTAAATATATCAGGATATGACTTTTGGTCCGTATCGCCCAGCCCTTTAGCATCCAACTTCTTTCTGCAACAAGGGGAGTCGCCCTCTTCTGGCGATTAGAAAAAATGCAGGTTTAAGTCACTTTTCAAACCACTTTTCAAACCAACAACACACACACACACACACACACACACACACACACACACTAGACCTTCCTCTGAGGCAGTCAGACAGAGTCCTGGTCATTAGCTGTTACCTGATACCAACCTGACATCATCATAGACTGAATCTACTAGACTGACTGGGAAATAGATACTCAGTAGAATCCCCTCACTCTGAATGACAGATGGTGCAGCATACGAGCAGTGAATGAATAAGTGAGCAAATGAATGACTGAATCTATACAGTCATAAAGTAATCAGTAAATCAATGTTAGCAAGGAGGATGCCAGGGTTGGACTGATGGACGACGTGGACCACTGTGAGATTTATGAAGTGCTTAAAACAACAATTCTTACTAGAAAATTTCTTCTGGGGAAATAGTGAAAGGGCCACGGGGGCTACTGCCGGTGTGTGTACACTATGATGAGATTCTTCAGAGATTTATAACAATTAATACTAGTAATGTTATGATTCTATATAATATACAAGGAGCACACCTACAACAAGCATTCCTTTACAAGTATTTATTTATACAGCAACCTATGACCTTTAACCTCAAAATGTATGTGTGTGTGTGCGTGTATCTGTAACTGTAATCACATCAAAGATCAAAGGCAATCAGAGCAATCAACAGAATTAACTGCCACCTGAATGTTCCTGAACAGTGACAGCAGCCAGAGGTAGACAGACTGGAATTTCTGGCCTCGAACAGAAAGCATTTTTGGCAAAACCATAATACCTATCATTGATCCGACTTCACTTTGAGCGTCCTGAGTTCTTCCTGAACGTCTACATATGTTTGTTTTTTAAGAAAAATTAAAAAACAGCTTTGTTAGATCGATCTAAAAAAACTGTTACATCTCCCTTTTTCAGAAATCTTCCTGCGTTTTTAATATGGGAGCCAATGAGGCTGTTGGTGGTGTTGGTGGATCATCTGTGCGTCCTACGCCCAAACTATAACTCTGACAGCTTTACCAGAGGATTGTGAGGGAGAAGACTAATTTTCCTACGTTTCTATGTATAAATTATTTCTGTAGAGTGGAATTTGCGGCCTGGAGCGCAGTTTTCAAATTTATTTTTTGACAGTTTCTTCTCTCCCTCTACACTCTGGCGATGATGTCACACACTGTGACACGAACATTCCGTGCAATACACACCCATTATAATCTCAGAATTTCTCCAAAAATGATCATGGTCATTGAACAGGGATTGATAAAAAACTATATGACCTATCGAAACGTGGATTAATACACCGATACACAAGACTTGTGTCTACTGTTTAAAGTTTAAATGGAGTCTCTAGGTGAAATTATGCCGGAGAAGTAGACGTTTGAAAATATCCAATTATTGTTCTTTTTCGCTCATTTTTCTCCGGCCATCCCATTCACTTCAATGCAAAAATTTTGGGCAGTAATAGCACACCGAACCCGATCAAACCGCACATTTTGATATATAATTTGTCCTGCAACTCTTCAAGTTGTAGGACTAGTAGCGGGACGAAATTGCGTCCGGAAGAGGAAGAAGAAAAAATCCACAGTATAACAGTAGTGCTCGGTGCGATTGCCCCGAGGCCCTAATTATTAAATTAAATGGTGCAGAGAATGATTTCACAACTGCAACTACAGGCCAGGCGGCAACCTCCAGGTCTGAGCAGGGAGGCAAACCAAGAAGTGCCTTAAGCTGCGTTTTACTGAGAATTCCAGCAGGGGGCGATGACTGCGGCTGCAAAAGCATTTTGGTCCATTCATTTCAATACAAAATGAGAAAACTTCTCTTTGATTTATTCCCTCAGAATTAAAAAAAAGAATGAAAAAGTTAATGGATAAATGACAGATGGAGGCTAATGAATGTGGTTTCCCTCAGAGAGCAGATGCAGGAAGGAATCTCCCCCAGACGGACATGATGATGATGATGATGATGATGATGATGATGATGAGGCATTAGTACGATCCATTAGAGGGTCAGGAGGGGGGAGGGGAGAGGGGGAGCTAGGTTTCTGAAGAAAGAATTAAAAAAGAAAGGGGTAAGGTGAATCATCAGGTCCTGTAAGATCTGCACTGTAAAAAAGGTGTTTAGTCTAAAAACCAGATCAAACAGTAAATCTGAGGGAAATGATCTTACTGCATAACAGATAATTTACCTTGACAAGATTTATTAAATTAAGATTATTAAATCTAGAAATAAGCATGTTGAACACTTAAAATAAGGGCGACGCCACTACTGGAAGTCTTTTTGGGTAATTTTGTGTCTTTTTTGATCATTTTGTTTCTTTTGCGTCATTTTTGGTTAGTTTTACATATTTCTTTTGTAATTTTACATTATTTTTAAGTCATTTTGTGTCTTTTTTGGTCATTGTACATCTTTTTTTGATCATTTAATTTTTTTGTGTGTCATTTTCAGTAAATTTTACATATTCTTTTAGTCATTTTGTGTCTTTTTTTGGTCATTTTACATCCTTTTTTGATCATTTAAATTTTTTTGTGTGTCATTTTCGGTAAATTTTACATATTTTTTTAGTCATTTTGTGTCTTTTTTGGTCATTTTACATCTTTTTGGGGGTAATTTTGAGTCTTTTTTGGTCTAAATTCGTATTATTTATATAAACTAACTAAAAATGACGCACAAGAAACAAAATTATCAAAAAAGGATGTAAAATGGAAAAAAAAGACATAAAATTACCCCCGAAAAGGATGTAAAATGACCAAAAAAAAAACACAAAATGACAAAAAAATATGTAAAATTACAAAAGAAATATGTAAAACTAACCAAAAATTACGCATAAGAAACAAAATGACCCAAAAAGACTTCCAGTAGTGATGTCATCCTTATTTTAAGTGTTCAACATGCTTATTTCTAGATTTAATAATCTTAATTTAATAAATCTTGTCAAGGTAAATTATCTGTCCATGCAGCAAGATCATTTCCCTCAGATTTACTGTTTGATCTTGTTTTGGCCACCATTTTTTGCAGTGTGACAGTAGCAGAAAAGTGAATGAAAGGAGAAGAGGAAGGAAATACAGAAGTGTGATAGAAGGAGAAAGGAGGAGGATTAGTGATGAAAGTGTTCAACATGCATGTTGAACTCTTAACACTGCCTGTTTCTAGGAATTCCTCAGCGCAATTTTCTTCAATCTGCGTATAAATAATGCGACTTTAGACCAAAAAAGACTCAAAATTACGCCCCAAAAAGATGTAAAATGACCAAAAAAGACACAAAATGACAAAAAAATATGTAAAATGACAAAAGAAATATGTAAAATTTACCGAAAATGACACACAAAAAAATCTAAATGATCAAAAACGGATGTAAAACTACCAAAAAAAGACACAAAATGACTAAAAAAATATGTAAAATTACAAAAGAAATATGTCAAACTAACCAAAAATGATGCACAAGAAACAAAATGATCAAAAAATGATGTAAAATGAAAAAAAATACACAAAATTACCCCGAAAAAAGATGTAAAATGACCATAATAATCTTAATTTAAGAAATCTTGTTAAATAAATTATCTGTCCATGCAGCAAGATCATTTCCCTCAGATTTACTGTTTGACCTGGTTTTTAAACAGCATTTTTTGCAGTGTGACAGTAGCAGAAAAGTGAATGAAAGGAGAAGAGGAAACAGCAGAGTGATAGAAGGAGGAAGAGGAGGATTAGTGATGAAAGTGTTCAACATGCATGTTGAACTCTTAACACTGCCTGTTTCTAGGAATTCCTCAGCGCAATTTTCTTCAATCTGCGTATAAATAATGCGACTTTAGACCAAAAAAGACTCAAAATTACGCCCCAAAAAGATGTAAAATGACCAAAAAAGACACAAAATGACAAAAAAATATGGAAAATGACAAAAGAAATATGTAAAATTTACCGAAAATGACACACAAAAAAATCAAAATGATCAAAAATGGATGTAAAATTACCAAAAAAGACACAAAATGACTAAAAAAATATGTAAAATTACAAAAGAAATATGTCAAACTAACCAAAAATGATGCACAAGAAACAAAATGATCAAAAAAGGATGTAAAATGAAAAAAAGACACAAAATTACCCCCAAAAAATATGTAAAATGACCATAATAATAAATCTTGTCAAGGTAAATTATCTGTCCATGCAGCAAGATCATTTCCCTCAGATTTACTGTTTGACCTGGTTTTTAGACACCATTTTTTGCAGTGTGACAGTAGCAGAAAAGTGAATGAAAGGAGAAGAGGAAACAGCAGAGTGATAGAAGGAGGAAGAGGAGGAGGATTAGTGATGAAGTGTTGAGTGACACACCCAGACAGAAACGTCTCCTGGGGAACTTGAGTCATCAGCACATTATTCATCCATCTGCTGGTGAAAACCCTTCGCCTGCTTCTATCTCTTCCTCTCGTTTTCTTTTCATCTTATCTCAGCTCCTCGATTCTCTCCATTCAACAGCTCACACTTCCTGTTTGCTTCACTCACAGTATTATTATATATCTAACGTCTCAGGTTACAGGACACGAGGCAGATGTGTGATAGGTTTGTTCATTGATCACAAGAAACCAACTAACTCACCAGCAGAATGGGGAACTCACAAGTGAAATTAAACATCGACGTCTCTTTAAAATCACCGGTAACACTTTAGAATAACCATCTAAGTAATGTTTATAGATGGTTTATAAACCAATTATTAACCATTTACTAAGTGCTTTACATATTTAACCTTTAAATGGTTTCAACCAATTTCTAAAAGGTATATGAATCATTTCAAAATCATAAACAGGTAACACTTGACAATAACCATCATTTATAAATGGTAAACAGATTTTAGTTTATTAATGTTTAATCATAATTTATAAACAGTTTATAGGCCATTTAGAATGTTAAATACATAATTTATTACTGTTTAAATAACTAAATTATGTATAAATGGCTAATAGATGGTATATTAATGTATATTTATAATTCATTTACTATTAACAAACAATTAAATTATAATTAATAGTTTTAGTTTCACTCATTATTAAATTTTTAACACCATATTTAGTATGTTTATAGGTAACACTTTAGAAAAACCATCCAAGTAATGTTTATAGATGGTTTGTAAACCAATTATTAACCATTTACAAAGTGCTATACATATTTAATCTTTAAATGGTTTCAACCAATTTCTTAAAGGTATATGAATCATTTCAAAATCATTAACATATTAAATATGGTGTTAAAAATTTAATAATGAGTGAAACTAAAACTATTAATTATAATTTAATTGTTTGTTAATGGTAAATTAACTATAAACTTACATTAATATACCATCTATTTGCCATTTATAAATGATGTAGTTAGTCAAACATTAATCAATTATGTATTTACAATTCTAAATGGCCTATATACGGTTTATAAATGATGATTAAACATTAATAAATTTGAATTTGAATTTGAATTTAAATTATCTGTTTACCATTTATAAATGATGGTTATTGTAAAGTGTTACCGAACTCACAAGTGAAATTAAACATCGACGTCTCTTTAAAATCACCGGTAACACTTTAGAATAACCATCTAAGTGATGTTTATAGATGGTTTATTAACCAATTATTAACCATTTACAAAGTGCTATACATATTTAATCTTTAAATGGTTTCAACCAATTTCTTAAAGGTATATGAATCATTTCAAAATCATTAACATATTAAATATGGTGTTAAAAATGTAATAATGAGTGAAACTAAAACTATTAATTATAATTTAATTGTTTGTTAATAGTAAATTAATTATAAATATACATTAATATACCATCTATTAGCCATTTATACATAATTTAGTTAGTTAAACAGTAATAAATTATGTATTTAACATTCTAAATGGCCTATAAACTGTTTATAAATTATGATTAAACATTAATAAACTATCTGTTTACCATTTATAAATGATGGTTATTGTAAAGTGTTACCAAATCACCTTACACTTTATCCAATCCACTTTATTTATAGAGCACAATTTTATCAAACACAAGGTTTCCAAAGTGCTGCACAAACAATAAATAGATAACACAATACAAAGAGATGTAGTAAACAATAGAGCAGTAAAATGCAATAAGATAAAATAAATTAAAAATAGGATAAAAGTAAATAAAATAAAATTTAAAATGTACTGCCCGCACAAAATAAAATATCCATCTATACAAATAAAAACAAAAACTTTACACCTTAAGGTCCCGAAACGGTCCCTTTCATTCAAATGTCATAAAAATGTGATACATAAATATTTTTTCTCACTTTGGCTTTTACACAAGTTTCCATGTCCAATTTAACGTGTCAACTCTTTTTCAGTAAATGTAAAAACACCTCGATGGAGTGTAACATCATTTTACTTACTTGCAGAGATTTTTCTGATTTTGCTGTGTGTTTCAACATTTTTACTGCAATCTTTTGCGTTTTTTGTAAATTCTGTGTGTTTTTATGTGTGTTTTTATGTGTGTTTTTGTACATTTTTTTGTCTTTTTTTGAAAAAAATGTGTGTGTTTTGAGTGTGTTTTTTGTAATTTTTTGTGTGTTTATGTGTGTTTTTTGTATTTTTCTGGGTGTTTTGTGTGTGTTTTTTAAATTTTTGGTGTTTTTGTGTGTTTTTAGTGTGTTTTTATGTATTTTTAGTATTTATTGGTGTGTTTTTGTGTTCAAAATGTTGATCCAGTAAGTCAAAATGAAAACAATAATAACCGGGTCATATATAATAGGTGAGGTTGTGCTGAAAACAATGATAGCAACACGTCAATTTTCCATTTGTAAAAACAAAAAAGCCATTTGTAAAACTGAAAATTATGTTTGTGAAGTGTGACTCTACACGTTCTTGACAAGATCGACACAGATTCACAAACAAACAGCTTGTGATTCACCATAGGATTTGTAACTTGTGTGTTGGTTTTTACAAATAAATGTGTATTTGTAAAAAAAAAAGAAGAAAAAAAGCATTTGTAAAACTGAAAATTCTGCTTGTGAAGTGTGATTCAGCATTTGTGGATCACCAATCACACACAAGCATCTCTTTCCTCAATGACATATTTTTGAGACGTTCTTGTCGACAGAATCCACAAACACAAAATTACAAGTTACAAATTAGGAACAAATTAGAAATTTGTATTTGTGGATAGCAAAACATGTGTGCAAATCAAGGATTATTTGCAGATCACCCTCTGTGCTTTTGCAGATATTATTGAGACAAATTCAAGCCCAAACGTAAAGGCACACTTTCTTTTCCTAAAGGATTTAATTCTTAAAGTGAATGATCAATGATCAGGGATGTAAATCAGCCAAATGTCTGTGTGATCCTTATGTCAACCAGTGGGACAGAGCCTTCATACTCCTCTAATCCCTGATGATCCACCAACATGTTTCCTCCTCCAGTAGCTGTGACTGACTGGAGTCAGTGGTCCAGAGATCTGATCTCTCTGGTGAAATGTGGAGATGGCAGCAATTCTCATTCTGCCACCGCAGCGTTCAAGATAAGAGACAAGACAGGAAATGTCGGCAGATTTTCTTTTAAAAGGTGAAACATGAGAAGCTGCTGGGAATATTATAGGACCTCCCTCTGACATCACTCACAGGACACATCACAGCTCTCAGTTCACTCTTTCTTCAAGGTTTCTAGTTTATCTATCGCTGCTGCAGGTTCTTATGATGGAAACGAAGCATTTCAAGTATTTTCTGCTCTGGTAGTCATTGTTGTCTATTTTGAATAACAGATTGATGAGTCATGAGAGGATTCTAGGTTGGACCCTGAGACTAGGGCTGGGAGATATATCGATATAAAACAGGGGTCTCAAACTCAAATTACCTGGGGGCCGCTGGAGGCAGTATCAAAATGACCAAAAAATACACAAAATGACAGAAAAAAAACTAAATTAGGCTACTTAAAAAAGACACAAAATGAGAAAAAAAGACAGAATTACCAAAGAAAGACACAAAAATATTTTAAAGACACAAAATGACCCCAAAAAATACACAAAATTATTAAAAAAGACACAAAATTATTACAAAAAGACACGATATTACAAAAAAAAAGACACAAAATAATAAAAAAAACCATCAAAATTAAAAAAGACACAACAATATTGCAAAAAGACGCAAAATTACCAAAAAAGACACCAAATTATAAAAAAAAACCCCACAAAATTATTTAAAAAAACAAAATTCTTTCAAAAAGACACAAAATTACTAAAAAAGACACAAAATTATTACAAAAAGACACAAAATGAACAAAAAAAGACACAGAAGGACAGAAAAATATATATATATGTGGTCTATTTGTGGCTCCACATCATATGTCAGCTAGTTCAACCAAAGAGTGATTTGTATTTCCATGTTTGGTTTGAAAAGATTTTTAAAACCAATACTTTCCAGTGTCATCAGTCATCTTGTTTGGGGGGTCAGGGTGTGTAAAGGTCCTGACTCTGGTTTAAAATAACTTGTTTTATCTCCTCTTAAACAAGTGGAGGTATGTGTTGGTGAACCCAGATTTAATCAGCGTCCCAACACTATAAAGCCTCCACAGCGACAGCGTGTGCTGCCAGGTCCTTCTCTACCTACTGACCTGCATGATGCTGCTGGCAGAGTTACAGCACAGAGCAGATCTGGCAACCCGCCGTGGGACAGGTGTACATCTACTGAATCAGCTCTAAATGTTCAGGCTGTTTCAGAGGCAGATTTATCATGTTAAATGAACCAGAAAATGTCTAAAGACATGTTGAGTGTGTTTGACTCTGGCCGTGACTCTCTCTCTCATACATTATTAGATTATAATTTGGACTGTTTTTAAAATGGTAAAAAAGGAAGAAGTCATGTAAGATAATAAAGCAGGTGTCTGTCTGTCTGAAACTAGCGTGAAACTGGTCAGTTAGTGTGTAAAACTAGTGCACTCTAGCTATGATCATCCACTCTAGCCTCTCCATAGGGTTACATTGGGGGGATTTTGTGGCGTGTTTTTGCTGAATAATTTGAAAACTGTTTGTTGAAACCCTTAGAAAAGTCATAGCTCACTTGTCATGGCCGAGCCGGTCGATTTGATACCTTTTTAGTGTATGTGAGACCAAAACTCTGGGAGGAGTAGTCGACCGGAAAAACACCACGGAAGAAACGGAAGAAAAAGAAATAAGCCCAGTGAATAGTAGTTAGTGTGCTTTTGCAAGCAAGCACACAAAATAAAAAGAATAAGACCGGTGAATGGTAGTTAGTGTGCTTTTGCAAGCAAGCACACAAAATAAGAATAGTCCCAGTGAATAGTAGTTAGTGTGCTTTTGCAAGCAAGCACACAAAATAAGAATAGTCCCAGTGAATAGTAGTTAGTGTGCTTTTGCAAGCAAGCACACAAAATAAAAAGAATAATAGTAGTAAGTGTGCTTTTGCAAGCAAGCACACAAAATAAAAATAGTCCCAGTGAATAGTAGTAAGTGTGCTTTTGCAAGCAAGCAAGCACACAAAATAAGAATAGTCCCGGTGAATAGTAGTTAGTGTGCTTTTGCAAGCACACAAAATAAAACGAATAAGACCGGTGAATGGTAGTTAATGTGCTTTGCAAGCAAGCATACAAAATAAGAATAGTCCCGGTGAATAGTAGTTAGTGTGCTTTTGCAAGCAAGCACACGAAAATAAGCCCACGGAATAACAATTAGTGTGCTTTTGCAAACAAGCACACAAAAATAGGATTAGGCTTGGTGGATAGTATATATTGTGCTCTTTCAAGCACACTCAATTAAATAATAGAATGTCATGAGACACACAATATGAGGTGATTACTTCTCTCTGCTTCCAGAATTTATGGACTAGTTAGAGATGACATTCATATAATTTCCTTCAACAGCTGTATTCTGCCCTTTATTATTGTCCTCTCCATGTGTTGCTGAGGCATGTTGCTGATTCATATTCTCCTCGGGGGGAAACGCCTGTTGTCTCTCTGCTTGAATGTTTTGGTCCCATCAACATGAAATCCCTGACTCCCTCCCTCTCTCTGAGATTATTAGATTATTGTTAAACTGTGGGAGGAATCAGATTTCTCACATCTGTTTATCTGCTTCTCTGTGACTCTAACACAACTGTTAAAATAGATCTTAAAGGAAACTCCACCCTCACAAATACACAACATATCTAATACACTGTAATCTTGTTTTTAGGCTAAAAACCAGCAGAACTTTACCGTAATAAATATGGTGCAACTTTTTTTAATATTACAGTAAAATGATATTAACACTGTTGATTTCACGTTTAACATTGCCATTTTATTCCATTTTTTACGATATAAATAAAAAGTTTTTCCATCAAAAGAAACGCTGTTTTGCCAAATAAATGACCAGAAAATACTTTATAAATGCTGCATGAATTAAAGATTTTACCATTAAATATTACAGTATATTTCTGATAGAGATATGGTGTTTAGCACATTTAACAGTTAGAAAAAGTATTTTTTACAAAATATAAATGCAAAAATGATTGCTTGTATGTATATTACAGTATATTTTTGCTACAAACACGGTGCCTGAGTATTTTACAGTGGAGTAATGTATTTAAAAAATAAAAAATAAATACTGTTTTGGCTGATATATACATTTACAGTGTTTCATTGTTACTGAAACTGAATTAACCCATTTATCATTTCATTCATGTCTTTTACTGTTATGGTTTAGCAGTTTTTTCACCGTAAAATCTACAGACATTTTTTACAGTGTAACACAACTGCTAAAATAGATCTTAAAGAAAACTCAACTGATATCTCATATCATTTATACCCTGGATCATATTTTTGGACATTAACTTTGATTTCTGGCATAATCCATAATGCATTTTGTAATAAAAGACTGAAATGTGTATTGATTGTGTAAAATCTATTTTAGATGTGAATGACCTAGACAATGTCTCCAGACATGTTCACACACACACACACACACACACACACACACACACACACACACACACACACAGCTGAGACAGCTCTGTAGATCAAGTCACCAGCTCTAAGAGGCAGATGAGACAAAAAGAGACAAAGTCTGATCTTAAATAGGTGAAAAAAGGTTTAGAAGAATAATCTTTCTAAATTCATAAAAAGGTCTAAGCTATCTGGCGATATGGCCCTAAAAGATTACCACGATATTTCCGGGTATGTTTGCTCCGATTTGGAAAAAGTCATTCATACACTCATATTCTCCAGATTACATTACTGCAAATCACTTCTTTATGGCTTAAACCACAAATCTCTCTCTCTCCTCCAACTGGTTCAACATGCAGCAGATTCTTACTGGTTCTAACAGACACATTACTCTGATGTTAGCTTGACTAACTGACTGACTGAGTGACTGAGTGACTGAACAACTAACACTGACAACTAACTGACAAACTAACTGACAAACTAACTAACTAACTAACTAACTAACCGACTAACCGACTAACGAACTAACGAACTATCTAACTAACTAACTGACTTACTAACTAACTAACCGACTAACGAACTAACTAACTGACAAACTAACTGACAAACTAACTGACTAACTGACAGACTTACTAACTAACCAACCAACCAACCAACCAACCAACCAACTAACTGACTAACGAACTACCGAACTAACTAACATACTAACCAACTAACTAACTAACTAACTGGCAGACTTACTAACTAACTAACTAACGAACTAACAAACTAACTAACTAACTGGCAGACTTACTAACTAACTAACTAACTAACTAACTAACTAACTAACTAACTAACTAACTAACTAACTGACAAACTAACTGACTAACTGACTAACTGGCAGACTTACTAACTAACCAACCAACCAACTAACTAACTAACTACCTAACTGACTAACGAACTACCGAACTAACTAACATACTAACCAACTAACTAACTGGCAGACTTACTAACTAACTAACTAACTAACTAACTAACTAACTAACTAACTAACTAACTAACTAACTAACTAACTAACTAACTAACTAACTAACTAACTAACTAACCAACCAACCAACCAACCAACCAACCAACCAACCAACCAACCAACCAACCAACCAACCAACCAACCAACTAACTAACTAACTGACTAACTAACAGACTAACTCACTAACTAACTAACCAACCAACCAACCAACCAACCAACCAACCAACCAACTAACTAACTAACTGACTAACTAACAGACTAACTCACTAACTAACTAACTAACCAACCAACCAACCAACCAACTAACTAACTAACTAACAGACTAACTGACTGTGAGTTTCTTACCTGATTATGAACAACTCTGTTTTATTCTACTACTTATTTATAAAAAAACATCCTGAACTTTTTATTTTTCTCTTTTCCTGGCGTTATGTCAGCAGAGCTCCTGTTATTATCTGCAGCAGAGAGATTATGGACGGTGTTTCCTCTGAAGCTGAGGCACACACACACACACACACACACACACACACACACACACACACACACACACACACACACACTCTAACAGCTCCAGAGTGATGGAGGAGCACTTACTGTATAGATCCCCCCCTCCCTCACCCCCCCTCCACCACTTCCACTCTCTTCACTTTAGCTCTCTTGTACATTTATTCATTTACTTTGTCAACTGTCATCACTCTCTCTGTGAGTTATGAGCTTTTATGTTTCACACATGCTGCAAGAGCACAAATATTTAATATATTCTTATGACCTGCTCTTTCTATTAAACTAACTTACCAGGTGAATTCAGGTGAAAACTATTTTAATAATAAAGGTAGTGTGTAGTACATTTACTCTCATTTCAGTGTGGTATATTACGTTATCCTAACCTTACATTAACTCCCTTTCAGTGTGTTCACATAAATCTTATATATTGGCCAAAAATAATTCTAATATAATGAACTGTGGAGGTTGCTCCTGTTCATTACCAGACATTTCTGCTCCTGATATAATAAATTACATCACATAGTAGCAGAACTTTAATTTAGATCTCCAACGTTTCAGCAAGACAGAAAAAAAAATCTGTATCCTAAAAATGAACACTCAGTCACTCATTGTAAAATATGGTAATTTGTATCTTATGTATATATAAATGTATATTTTGTTTCTTACAGTAAGTGGTTTATTTACCAACTACAGTAAATACATTCCATAGTAAACGAGCGTACGACAGAAAGCTAACAATTAAAGTTGTTTTAATCACACTAAACTGTGACTAACTGTTTTGGATAACTTCCTGTCGCTAAACACATGCAGCTTTCAAAATAAGAGCGCAGTGTGTTAACAGAATCCACCACAGAATTTACAAGAAGACTGTCAAAATAAGATGCCTTAAATAAAATATACAAGAACCTTTATTCTCCTTTAAATAATTCTTAAAATATGCAATCATAAGATCAGTGTATATCAGGGGTCTCAAACTCGCGGCCCACGGGCCAATTGTGGCCCTCGTGACGATATTTTGTGGCCCCCACCTTGATATGAAAGTTTAATGTGAGTTTTATATGAATGGCACTTTACCCTGTTGTGTGTGGAAGGTCCCTTTAATTACTTTTTTAATAATTTTGTGTCTTTTTTAATAATTTTGTGTCTTTTTCTCAATAATTTTGTGTCTTTTTTTTCAATAATTTTGTGTCTTTTTTTCAATAATTTTGTGTCTTTTTTAAAATAATTTTGTGTCTTTTTTTGGGGGTAATTTTGTGTCTTTTTTGGGGGGTAATTTTGTGTCTTTTTAAAATAATTTTGTGTCTTTTTTGATAATTTTGTGTCTTTTTTTGTTAATTTTGTGTCTTTTTTTAATAATTTAGTGTCTTTTTTGGTAATTTTGTGTCTTTTTTTAATCATTTTGTGTCTTTTTTTTGGTAATTTTGTGTCTTTTTTTAATCATTTTGTGTCTTTTTTTTTAATTTTGTGTCTTTTTTTAATAATTTTGTATCTTTTAAAAAAAATCATTTTGTGTCTTTTAAAAATAATAATTTTGTGTCTTTTTTCATCATTTTGTGTCTTTTTTGGCAATTCTGTATATTTTTTGGGCATTTTTTTGTCTCTTTTTGGTCATTTCGTTTCTTTTTTAAGTAATTTAATTTTTTCTGTCATTTTGTGTCTTTTTTTAGTAATTTTGTGTCCTTTTTTGGTCATTTTGTGTCGTTTTTAAAAAAAAATTATTGTCTTTTTTAGACAATGGTGTCTTTGTCATTTTGTGTCTTTTTGTTTAGTAATTTTGTGTCTTTTGGTCATTTTGTGACTTTTTACAGTAATTTAGGGTTTTTTTCTGTCATTTTGTGTCTTTATTTAGTCAGACAATATGTACTTTCCTCAAAAGCATATTTTCCAGAGCAAACTAGTAACATATAAACATATTTTGTAGGAGCTTAGAATATACTGGAACATGCATTACTCACCACCTGATACCCTGAATGCACACACACACACACACACACACACACACACACACACACACACACACACACACACACACACAGAGCAGCAAATGGGATTAGCAGTGTGTCTGCAGGCTGACAGGGTGTTTGTGCGTCACTCACTGAGCCAGATTAGACTGATCTCACCTCTCAGGTCTGTTTAACACACAGATAAACTACAACAGTCTGTCTGTCTCGTTCTCTCCTCTTCATCCTTTAATCTCCTCCTCTTCCTTTCTGTGTACACATACAAACATTAGTGTTTCTGTGCTGAGAGGCGACCGACCTGCCGTCTGCCCGGCTCAGGGCTCCATGAAGCCGCCAGTTACAGCGCCGCTCTGCTCTCCGTCCGCCCATCGCTCTGATGAAGAGGAGCAGCGGGACGCGTCTTCATCTCCTGAGGGGGAAAACACAGCGTCACATTTAAGGGTTAGAGTTAGAGTAGGGCTGGGCGACATGGACCAAAATATATCCCGATATATTCAGGCTGAATATCAATATTTGATATAGATCCTGACATTTTTATCACAATGTAATATGACATGTCACAAGTAGTTTTATTGAAACCGTACTTTTGTTCTGCAGTTCACATGAGAAACATGAAGCAATCAAGACAAGGTTCGCAAAAGTATAAAGATAACTATAAAAATTTCCTCTGGGGAAATAGTGAAAGGGCCACGGGGGCTACTGCCGGTGTGTGTACACTATGATGAGATTCTTCAGAGATTTATAACAATTAATACTAGTAATGTTATGATACTATATAATATACAAGGAGCACACCTACAACAAGCATTCCTTTACAAGTATTTATTTATACAGCAACCTATGACCTTTAACCTCAAAATGTGTGTGTGTGTGTGTGTGTGTGTGTGTGTGTGTGTGTGTGTGTGTGTGTGTGTGTGTGTGTGTGTGTGTTTGAAGCATGTGTATCTAGAGGAGTGTGTACGTTTACGTGCATGTGTGTGTGCGTGTATCTGTAATCACATCAAAGGATCAAAGGCAATCAGAGCAAAGATCAAAGGAATTCTTATTATGGCAGAATTAACTGCCACCAACTGCCAATGTACCGTAACAGAGGTGGACAGACTGGAATTTCTGGCCTCGAACAGAAAGCATTTTTGGCAAAACCATAATACCTATCATTGATCCCACTTCACTTTGAGCGTCCTGAGTTCTTCCTGAACGTCTACATATGTTTTTTTTTAAGAAAAAATGAAAAAATAGCTTTGTTAGAGCGACCTAAAAAAACTGTTACATCTCCCTTTTTCAGAAATCTTCCTGCGTTTTTAATATGGGAGCCATTGAGGCTGTTGGTGGTGTTGGTGGATCATCTGTGCGTCCTACGCCCAAACTATAACTCTGACAGCTTTACCAGAGGATTGTGAGGGAGAAGACTAATTTTCCTACGTTTCTATGTATAAATTATTTCTGTAGAGTGGAATTTGCGGCCTGGAGCGCAGTTTTCAAATTTATTTTTTGACAGTTTTTTCTCTCCCTCTACACTCTGGTGATGATGTCACACACTGTGACACGAACATTCCGTGCAATACACACCCATTATAATCTCAGAATTTCTCCAAAAATGATCATGGTCATTGAACAGGGATTGATAAAAAACTATATGACCTATCGAAACGTGGATTAATACACAGATACACAAGACTTGTGTCTACTGTTTAAAGTTTAAATGGAGTCTCTAGGTGAAATTATGCCGGAGAAGTAGACGTTTAAAAATCTACAATTATTGTTCTTTTTCGCTCATTTTTTTCCAGCCATCCCATTCACAAAATTTTGGGCAGTTTTTCGTGACTTACGTCCGGAAGAGGAAGAAGAAGAAATCCACAGTATAACAGTAGTGCAGCACTGGTCCCTACAGATATTGCTGGCCCTAAAAACAATGCAATAACAAGCAATGTTCAAGTCGTCTCAAGTCCAGTTAGTGGTCACACTTTATTATATCGATATATTTTTTATATCGATATATCGCCCAGCCCTAAGTTAGGGTACATTTTAAGGTACTTCAGCTTGTTGTAGTCTGAATCAGGTTGATGGATGCTTCACAGACAGACAGATAGATTATTATGCAGTAATAGTATTCTCAATGATTTCTTGAAGGTACACATCAGATTTTTATCTAAAAATGGAAGAATGAACCATGGAGGAGGGCTTTCCTCTTCATTCATATTGTGCTAATCAAACAATATTCATCAGAGTGCGAGGAAGTGAAGAGAGGAAAGGGAGAAGGGATGAGAAGAGGAGGATGAAAAAGAGAGAAAAGAAGAAGGAGACAAGAGCAGAGCAGACAGGACGTGCGGTGAAAAAAAGCTACTTTGTCATCAGAGAGGCTGAAAGACGTACATGATGACGGGAAGAAAACAGGAAACGAAGGAGGGAGGAAAAGAGGGATGACAGTGAAGTGAATGAGGGAGGAGAGGAGGAGAGACAGAGGAAGACAGAGAGACAGAGGAGGAGGATGAGGAGGAGGAGGAGGTGGAGCAGCTCTGGGTGGCAGCAGGACCTCCTCCTCCTCCTGCTGCTGTTTGTGGCGTCCCTCTTGGCCCTGCTCTGCTCCAAACACCATCCATATTTAATGAAACCCTCACAAAGCTCTGAGAAAGACTCTTCTGTCCTCCTCCTCCTCCTCCTCCTCCTCCTCCTCCTCCTCCTCCCGCCACTCAAACTCTCCCCATCACTACTTCCCTCTTTCATAATCCTCCCTTCTCTCTCTCTCTCTTTTCTGTTGTCTTTCACTCATGTCTCTTTTTTTATTCCTCTTTCTAAAGATTCAAGATGATTTTCATATGGACTTTATTACTGTGCAATATTTCTTCTTTTTTAAATATACTATAACTGGCAATGTGCAATCATTTGTGCAATTAATTGTCCTTCAATGTGCAATATATTTATGAACACTTAATAGCATCATATCTGTTTCTGGCAAATTGAATTGAAGACTGAGCACCTTACTTCCCTTTCTTGCCTATGTTTACATTATATCTTATATATATATTTTTTTTTTACATTTACTTGCCTAAGTATGTGTATGTTTATATTTATATTGTATATTTTTATGTATTTTATTTATTGTTGCACTGCTTTTTGGAGTCAGCTCTCAAATCTCATTGTACATATGTATAATGACAATAAAGGCATTCTACTCTATTCTATTCTATTCTATTCTATTCTAAGATTGATTGTTTCCTGCAGCTTGCAAAAAAGCCACGGGGTTTTAATAAGCGAGCACACAATGCTAATAATGCTATTAGCTCAGCATGAGGTCGGCAATGGAGAGTTAATTTTAGTCTTTTTAGTGTGTTTCAAACAGCTTCTGCTTTAAAAAATAACAACAAAAAAAACAGGGCTAGGAACAATCAGCTGCACTGTAAAAAATGTCTGTAGATTTTACGGTGAAAAACTGCTAAACCATGACAGTTAAAGACGTAAAAATGATAAATGGGTTAATTCAGTTTCAGTAACAATGAAACACTGTAAATGTTTATATCAGCCAAAACTCAAAACTTCTTTTTTTAAATACATTACTCCACTTTAAAATACACTGGCACCATGTTTGGAACAAAAGACAAAAAATACTAAAAAAAGATGTAAAATTAATACAAAAAAGATACAAAATTACTGAAAAAGGACGTAAAATGAATAAAAGACACAAATTACTAAAAAAAATGATGTAAAATGAATAAAAAAGACACAAAATTACTAAAAATGAATTTTAAAAAGACACAAAGTTACTGAAAAAGGATGTTAAATTAATTGGAAAAAAAGACACAAAATTACTGAAAAAATTTACAGTTTAACAAAAAATAAATAAATTACTCCACTGAAAAATACTCTGGCACCATGTTTGTAACAAAAATATATACTGTAATATCTACAAGCATCACTGTAAAAATTGCATTATTTGTAAAAAATACTTTTCCTCACTGTTAAATGTACTAAACACTATATCTCTAACAAAATATACCATAATATAGCCCATATACAAGCAATCACTGCAATTATTTGCATTTATTTCTTGTAAAAAATACATTTCCTCACTGTTAAATGTATTAAACACCAAATATCTATATTTTCCTGTCAATTATATGGCAAAACAGTGTTTCTTTTGAGTGAAAAACTATAATTTATACGATAAATATGGAATAAAGTGTCAATCTTAAACGTGAAATCAACAGTGCTAATATCATTTTACCGTAATATTAGAAAAAGTTGCACCGTATTTATTACGGTAAAGTTCTGGAAATCACAGCTGCTGGTTTTTACCGTAAAAACAGTTTTGTTTTTTGTTTTTTTACAGCGTACGCACTGCAAAAAAGGTGTTTTCTTTCTGATCTTGCTGCATGGACAGATAATTTACCTTGACAAGATTTATTAAATTAAGATTATTTAATCTAGAAATAAGCATGTTGAACACTTAAAATAAGAAATTAACTCTTAAAACAAGATAATACTTTTTTTTACAGTGTGCATACATTGGAAAGATAAACCTGTCAAGTTTGTTTTAATTTGAAACTTGCTCAATTATAACCCGGATACCAACAAAGTGATGGGAAAATAAAGGCTTTTTATACGGTACACTGTAATAAATGATTCTGTAGTCAATAAAATTTATTATTTAATTTTACTTAATATATTTGATAAAATATATTAAATATTAAACGCGTCCTTTTTTTTAAGGCAGTTGTTTAAGTAACTTTAATATAAAATGTTTGAGATATAATCCACTTATTTTGATCACATAAAAAGACACAAAATGACTGAAAAAAAACCCACTAAATTACTTTTAAAAAGACATGAAATGACCAAAGAATACACAGAATTAGCAAAAAGACACAACATTACCAAAAAAGACAGAAAATTACAAAAAGACACAAAAATTACCAAAAAAGACACAAAATCATTAAAAAAGAAACACAAAATTATTTAAAAAAGACACAAAATTACCAAAAAAGACACAAAAATTACCAAAAAAATACACAGAATTATTTTAAAAAAGACACAAAATTAATAAAAAAGACATGAGATTATTAAAAAAAGACACAAAATGATTAAAAAAGACACAATTATTTAAAAAAAGACAAAAAAAATACAAAAAAAAAGACACAGAATCATTAAAAAAAGACACAAAATTACCAAAAAAGACACAAAAATTACCCAAAAAATATACAGAATTATTAAAAAAAAGACACAAAATTAATAAAAAAGACATGAGATTATTAAAAAAAAGACACAAAATGATTAAAAAAGACACAATTATTTAAAAAAAAAAGACACAAAATTACCAAAAAAGTAATATAATCTTTATGTGTCTGTAATTCTAAATCAAGAGAATTTTGAATGAATCCAACACAATAGAATTAGTCCGTTTTTAATTGACAGGCACTTCCTGTTAAGTTATTAACTCAACTTGTAACGTAGTTAGATTTAATTAATAATATTGCATGCAATCTGTTGCCTTAATTTTATTGAGTAGTTATTGTTTTGGTTTTTTTACAGTGTAAACTTCTGGCAACCACAGCTGCCGTTTCTTTTATTGTTAACCCTCCTGTTATGTTGCGGGTCAAATTGACCCATTTTAAAGTCTAAAACTCAAAAAAAAATTGTTAAAATATTTTTTTTCGGGGATGAAACATCTTCTGCATGTCTTAATGAGAGTAATCAACATATAAAATAAGAAAACAGTTAATTTCACATATTTGCATGTTTATAAGATACCGAGAGGTGACTTATCAACATCACTCAATGAAAGAAAAAAATCATAAATGTAAAATAAAATTTTCAAAAACTCAACATCATATAAAACTATTGTATTTTATATATAGGTCTCTCCAATGTACATAAAAAAAAGTTTTAACGTGCATTTTCTATGAAAAACGAGTGAATTATCCTCATTGAACCTGATCTGTGAGAGGTAAAGAACACCATGGCACTAAATATTGATTGAAATGGTTACTAATGGAGTTAATAATGAAATATAAACAATGTTTATTGGGATTTTTTTGTTTCTGACACCTTTGGATAATTAAACATTCTAAACACACTATTTTTATTCCTGAGAAACAAACATAATAAGAGGTTTAAAACAACAGTTCACTTTTTACAGTGTGTGTTCTCTCGGCCAAAAGTAACAGAAAGCACGTGCTGCTGCTCTCTTTTCCTCTCTTTTCCCTTCTTCTCCTCTTTTCCTCTCTTTTTCTGTCTTTTCCTCTTTTCCTCTCTTTTCCTCTCTTTTTCTGTCTTTTCCCTTCTTTTCCTCTTTTCCTCTTTTTCTCTCTTTTCCCTTCTTTTCCTCTTTTCCTCTCTTTTCCCTTCTTTTCCTCTCTTTTCCTCTCTTTCCTCTTTTCCTCTCTTTTTTCTCTTTTCCTCTCTTTTCCTCTCTTTTCCTCTCTTTCCCTCTTTTCCTCTCTTGTCCTCTCTTTTCCTCTCTTTTTCTCTCTTTTCCTCTCTTTTTCTCTTTGCCTCTCTTTTCCTCTCTTTTTCCTATTTTCCTCTCTTTCCCTCTTTCCCTCTTTTCCTCTCTTGTCCTCTCTTTTTCTCTATTTTCCTCTCTTTTCCTCTCTTCCCCTCTTTTCCTCTCTTGTCCTCTCTTTTCCTCTCTTTTCCTCTTTTCCTCCCTTTTCCTCTCTTTTCCTCTCTTTTTCTCTCTTTTCCTCTTTTCCTCTCTTTCCCTCTTTTCCTCTCTTGTCCTCTCTTTTCCTCTCTTTTTCTCTCTTTTCCTGTCTTTTTCTCTTTGCCTCTCTTTTCCTCTCTTTTTCTCTCTTTTCCTCTCTTTCTCTTTGCCTCTCTTTTCCTCTCTTTCCCTCTTTTCCTCTCTTGTCCTCTCTTGTCCTCTCTTTTCTTCTCTTTTCCTCTTTTTCTCGCTCACATTCACAAACAAATGGCAGCACATGCTCTCTGTGATCGTGTTCTGTATGTATTTGTCTATGTGCAACGATGTGTTTGATTTTATGAGTGTATGTATGTTTTTATTATGTAAGTGAGTGGTTGGAGTGTGTGTGTGTGTGTGTGTGTGTGTGTGTGTGTGTGTGTGTTAGTCAGAGTGCTGCGTGCATCAATAATGTATGTAGATAATGCAGCCGATTCACTCTACGAGGAACAACTAACAGGCAGAGCGACGCTCAGAGAAGGACAGAGGATGAAGATGAGGAAGAGGATGATGAAGAGGGAGGAAGACAGAGAGAAAAGAGATGAGGCAGCAGAGAGGAAAGACGAGAAAAGGAAACATGAGCGATAAGAACAGAGCAGGAAGGTTTGATGGGAAGAGAAACAGAAGACGATGAAAATGTGTCAAATTAAAATGTGTCACGTGTGGCTGTCAGATATTATTTGGGATTGATCCAAAATGTTTTAAATAAAGCCTTAGATCAGGGGTCTCAAACTCTAATTACCTGGGGGCCGCTGGAGGCAGTGTCAACATGTAGTATCAAAAAAAGACACATAATTACAAAAAAAGACACAAAATGACCAAAAAAAGACACATAATTACAAAAAAAGACACAAAATGACAGAAAAAAACCTAAATTAATTTAAAAAAAGACACAAAATGACCAAAAAAAAGACACAGAATTACCAAAAAGACAAAAAAATACTTAAAAAAGACACAAAATTACTAAAAGAGACACAAAATTATTAAAAAAAAGACACAAAATTACCAAAAAATACTTAAAAAAAGACCCAAAATTACTAAAAGAGACACAAAATCATTAAAAAAAAGACACAAAATGACCAAAAAAGTAATTAAAGGGACCTTCCACACACAACACAGTAAAGTGCCATTCATATAAAACTCACATTAAACCAGGACTCACGGGTCAAGAACTATTTGGCAAAAAATAGCAACAAATTACCACATTATGGGATGTCCAAAAATGACTCCCTCGGAAAAAAACCTCATACTATAGAATGTAATTATGTGTTAAAAATTGTCAAATTTTAATAAAAAATGCTTAAAATGGGTCAATTATAGTCCGTTGAAACATATTAGAGCATCATATGGCCAGAAATGGCAGAAAAACACCATATTATTTTGTGTCTTTTTTAATAATTTCGTGTCTTTTTTAATAAATTTGTGTCTTTTTTAATAATTCCGTGTCTTTTTCAATACATTTGTGTCTTTTTTAATAATTTTGTGTCTTGTTTGGTAATTGTGTGTCTTTTTTTTTGTAATTTTGTGTCTTTTTTTGTCAAAAATTGTCATATTTGGGCCAAAAATGGACCAATTATAGTCTGTTGAAACATATTAGAGGATCATATGGCCAGAAATGAGAGAAAAACACCACATACATATTATGGGATGTCAAAAAATGACCCTTTCAAAAAAAGAGAAATAAATATATTTATATGAAAAAAGAATAACGAACATTACAAAAGAACTAAATATGACAAACCCTAGTAAGGGCAGCATTTATATAGAAAGAAAGAAACATTTTTCAACTATATGGATATATGTGATGTGGTCTAATTGTAACAGAGGAAGAGAAAAGAGATGAGGCAGCAGAGAGGAAAGATGAGAAAAGGAAACATGAGCGATAAGAACAGAGCAGGAAGGTTTGATGGGAAGAGAAACAGAAGACGATGAAAATGTGTCAAATTAAAATATGTCACGTGTGGCTGTCAGATATTATTTGGGATTGATCCAAAGTGTTTTAGATAAACATGAGAAGTGAAGCTACTGTGGAAATGCCTTAAATCTGCATTATTTCTATTAGCCAACAGTAACACGACCTGACTTCTGTCTTCATTTGTTGCCTCTGTTAACACTCTGCTCACTATAACTTAACCCTTTCAGACCCTTCGGGCTGAAAATGTCCTCTTCTAAAAAAACACAAAAAGACACAAAATTATTTTAAAAAAAGACACAAAATGACAGAAAAAAAATAAATTCCTTAAAAAAAGACACAAAATTACTGAAAAAAACCCCCACTAAATTACTTTTAAAAAGACATGAAATAACCAAAATATACACAGAATTACCAAAAAGACACAACATTATTACAAAAAGACACAAAATGACCCAAAAAAGACAGATTTACCAAAAAAGACACAAAAATTACCAAAAAAAGACACAGAATTATTAAAAAAAGACACAATTATTAAAAAAAGACAGAAAATTACCAAAAAAGACAGAAAATAAAAAAAAAGACACAAAAATTACCAAAAAAGACACAGAATTATTAAAAAAGACACAAAATTATTAAAAAAGACACAATTATTAAAAAAAAGACACAAAATTACCAAAAAAAGTAATTAAAGGGACCTTCCACACACAACACGGTAAAGTGCCATTCATATAAAACTCACATTAAACTTTCATATCAAGGTGGGGGCCACAAAATATCATCATGAGGGCCACAATTGGCCCGCGGGCCGCCAGTTTGAGACCCATGCTCTAAAGTGTATTTATTGCAGGTTCAATTACCTTTTGCTAGTTGTCAGTTGATAATCTGAGAGAGTAGGAGGCACAATGGGCAAACAGTTTTTAGTTTTTTTTAATTTAGTTTCTTATTGATCACAGGTGTGTTTGGGGGCGGGACATGATTTAAACCAATCAGAGCGTCAGCTCCTGTTCCCTTTAAAAGCTGCACCTGCACTGACACATTGCTGTCTAATGCTGCGGAATTGGGGTCGGATCCAAGCAGCCCGAGTAGGTCGAGTAGGTCGGAAATAAGTGGAAAACAGTCACTTTATGTTCAACTTTTAGACTGTTATGTGTCGTTTCATTTATCATTTGTGTTACTAAAAGTGTAGGATTACTTTGTAGTGATATTTACTCCCACTCTGTTGATTAAAGAGTTTGTGTAGCGTAGTAGGGACCAAAAAGCACAGTAAAAGCTTTAAAAATATTATAGTTTTTCCTATATTTAAACTGCATTAGTCTTTAAGGTGTAATACTTCACTTCTTTTTATTATATCCAGGAAATTGATAAGATTTAATTTAAATAATTAATCAACCATCTAACTGGATGTTGTACCAGGCAGCTGATGTTCTTACAGAATAATTTCTAAATGCTCCAAAGACATCCAGACAAACATCAGTTTGCTGATGTTTTCAGAGGTTGAGCAATGAAACGCATCATCTCTGCTGAGGAACTATTAGTGGAGCGGATCAGATCACATATATATAGATCAAGGTTTTGTGCATTTTATGACTAAAGCATGAGACTTTCTCCATGGTTTCTATAGACCATGAGGCTCTTCAGGCTGTCTGTGACCAAAACATTTACAGTTGAAACCAGAAGTTTACATACACTTTATAAAAAGACACATATGCTTTTTTTCTCACTGTCTGACATGAAATCAGACAATCACTTTTCCTGTTTTAGGTCCGTTAGGATTACCAAAATTATTTCTATTTACTAAATGCCAGAATAATGAGAGATGGATTTTTTTAGACAATTTTTTATAACTTTCTTCAAAGTCAGAAGTTTACATACACTAACATTATTATGCCTTGAAACAATTTGAAACAACCCAAGAACAAAAGCAAAAGACCTTGTGAAGATGCTGGCTGAAGCTGGTAAGAGTGTGTCATTATCCAGAGTGAAACGAGTCCTGAGACATGGGCTGAAAGGCCACTCTGCCAGGAAGAAGAATTACTCCAAAAGAAACATAAAACAGACAGATTACAGTTTGCAAATGCACACAGGGACAAAGACCTTAATTTTTGGAGACATGTCCTGTGGTCTGACAAAACTATAATCTGTCTGTTTCACTCTTACCAGCTTCAGCCAGCATCTTCACAAGGTCTTTTGCTTTTGTTCTTGGGTTGATATGCACATTTTGGACCAAAGCTCGTTCATCTCTGGGACACAGAGCCCGTCTCCTTCCTGAGCGCTATGATGGCTGGATATTCCCATGGTGTTTATACTTGGCTATAATTATTAGAACAGATGAATGTGGAACCTTCAAGCATCTGGAAATATCACCCAAGGATGAACCAGACTTGTGCAAGTCCACAATTCTCTTCCTGATATCTTGGTTGATTTCTTTTGACTTTCCCATGATGTTACACAAAGAAGCAGTGTGTTTCAGGTGTGCCTTAAAATACATCCACAGGTGTGTCTCTAATTAACTCTAAATTAACTCTAGCTTCCAAAGACATCATCATCTGGGCTTTCCCAAATTGTTTCAAGGCATAATAATGTTAGTGTATGTAAACTTCTGACTTTGAAGAAAGTAATAAATATTGTCTTAAAAAATCCTTCTCTCATTATTTTGGCATTTAGCAAATAGAAATAATTTTGGTAATCCTAACGGACCTAAAACAGGAAAAGTGATTCTCTGATTTCATGTCAGACAGTGAGAAAAAAAGCATATGTGTCTTTTTAAATAGTGTATGTAAACTTCTGGTTTCAACTGTATATGATATGAAATGGTTAGTTGTTTACGCTTTAATTTTTACTTAACATTGGTGTAGACACAAATCAATTTACCATGGTCACCTGGTCAGTAACACAGTTCACTCTGGATTTCCACCCATACACACATTTCCAAAATAAAGATACAAAATGACCAAAAAAAACCCCACACAATTATCAAAACAGTTTTCCTCACATATTGTTCATATTGAAGTATTGTGATTTTTCCAGCCTCTCCTGTCCTCTCCCCTCAGCTCTGTGTAAACAGCCTCTCAGTGTTCAGTATGTGCTGGGTTGTGTTGCAGACGTTGTTGTGGTCTGCATGTAATGTAAGTACACAAACTTCCTTCGGGCTGCACTAGTTATTTTTAAATAAATGACAATTCACTCCACAAAACGTAAAACAATACGAGTCCATAAAGCTCTCAGTCAATATTTATCATTGATTCATAAATCTGTTACGTTACATAACTTTATTCATTTCTTCCTCCGTCTGTTCTCCTCTTCAGCCAAAAGAATGAGATGTTCACCAAGAGAACACAATCCACTTAACAGCTCACACACACACACACACACACACACACACACACACAATCCTTGTGACCTAATGACCTTTTCAGGTGAATGCCTAATCAGACAGTCTTCAGCTGACTCTGTAAGTCTGCATGTGTGTTTGTGTGTCTCTTAAGTGACACATGCAGGTAAATTACAGTAATACCATAATACCTATCATTGATCCGACTTCACTTTGAGCGTCCTGAGTTCTTCCTGAACGTCTACATGTGATTTTTGTGAAGAAAAATTAAGAAAAGGCTTTGTTAGAGCGATCTAAAAAACTGTTAAATATGCTTTTCTACAGAAATCTTGCTGCGTTTTTAATATGGGAGCCAATGAGGCTGTTGGTGGTTTTGGTGGCGCATCTTTGCGTCGTACGCCCAAACTATAACTCTGACAGCTTTACCAGAGGATTGTGAGGGAGAAGACTAATTTTCCTACGTTTCTATGTATAAATTATTTCTGTAGAGTGGAATTTGCGGCCTGGAGCGCAGTTTTCAAATTTATTTTTTGACAGTTTTTTCTCTCCCTCTACACTCTGGCGATGATGTCACACACTGTGACACGAACATTCCGTGCAATACACACCCATTATAATCTCAGAATTTCTCCAAAAATGATCATGGTCATTGAACAGGGATTGATAAAAAACTATATGACCTATTGAAACGTGGATTAATACACTGATACACAAGACTTGTGTCTACTGTTTAAAGTTTAAATGGAGTCTCTAGGTGAAATTATGCCGGAGAAGTAGACGTTTAAAAATCTACAATTATTGTTCTTTTTCGCTCATTTTTTTTCAGCCGTCCCATTCACTTCAATGCAAAATTTGGGGCACGTTTTGATATATAATTTGTCCTGCAACTCTTCAAGTTGTAGGACTAGTAGCGGGACGAAATTGCGTCCGGAAGAGGAAGAAGAAGAAATCCACAGTATAACAGTAGTATAAATACGTTATCTACATATTTTACTATCAAAGTTTACAGAGATTTCTGATTGTAGCTGCGCTGCCAGAGAGACAGAGTGATAGTTCAGATGATATGTTGCATTTTTCTCATCAGCTGATTCATATTTCATGGTGATTTATAATGAATATCGTTTAGTCTCCAGCAGCAGCAGCTTGGCTCTGATTCAGAGAACACATTTAACTTCCATCTCCACTCAGTCAATAGGGTAAATGGGTGTTTATGGCAAATATGAAAATAGGATAGGAGGTAACCTGTGCTATCATTTCATCCATCAGTAGTCAACGCTGCAAACCCTCTTTCTATTTATTCACTGAAGCTTTGAGGAGTGATTACTGACAACAGCTTTAGATCATCAACCTCCAGTTAGTCAGACCTGTCTGTCTGTCTGTCTGTCTGTCTGTCTGTCTGTCTGTCTGTCTGTTTGTCTGTCTGTCTGCCTGCACTGTAAAAAAAAATCTGTTTAATTTACGGTAAAATACCGGCAGCTGTGGTTGCCAGAACATCACCGTAAGAAATACAGTGAGCGTATGTAAATGTAAATATCAGCAAAAAAAACTGTAATTTATACTGAATAATCCCATTACTTTCAGGATAATTGTGTCATCATGGTAATTCTCCATTCATTTTACATGAAAATTGTTTATTTTTACAGCACAACTCTGTGTTTTCTACAGTTTATGACAGTAGAATTTAAAGTTTTATGCTATTCTTTGATTTACAGTAATTAAAAGTATCTACTACGGTGATGTACAATGTTTAATTTTACGACCAATTTGACAGTGTTTTACTGTAATTTCTAAAAACATTTTTTACAGTGTGCCTGTCAGAGACAGACAGGTATCACAGGCTCTGAGTGTTTGAGAGTCAGACACACAGACTCTAGTTTAAGCCTTTAGTTCGCTAATTAAACCACTTACACTACAGGCCAACAGTTTGGAAACAAGATCAAATTTGTGCAAAAGAAAAAGATCATCATTGTTATACTTTGCAACAAAATAAACATGATTATTATCTAAAGAGTCACTTATTAAACGAAAATGAGGAGACAGAATAACCAAATAAAAACCCCACAAAAGACAAAATGACCAAAAAAAGACACAAATGAAAATAAATAAATAATAATAACTAAAAAAGACACAACAACAGACACAAAATTACCAAAAAAAGACACAAAATGAGAAGACAGAATAACCAAAAAAAAAAACCCCACAGAAGACACAAAATGACAGAAAAAGACACAAAATGACCAAATGAAGACACAAAAAACTAAAAAAGAAACAAGAGACACAAAATGATTATTCTATAAAGAGTCACTTATTAGAACACATGTTGACTCTAATGATCAGGTCTTTGGGTTTTTATTGCTTAGACTTTGTGTTTCCTTCTTTCCTTCATGTATAAATCTGAACTCTTGTTTCTTTACTCAGAGATATGAACACAGTTGAGATTTATTGGGATTTTTGTCTCCAAACTCTCAAAAGACAAAGAGATAAAGTGAATAATGCAAACTGGGATTTGTTTTTTACTTAATCTCCTCCACCCTAAAACTTCTTTTCTGTTGGTAACATTTATTCAGCAATGGTCTGATAACATCAGTGTTTACCTAAAGGTCAATGGAGGAAAATGGTTCAATTCAATAAAGGTAAAGTCTGATCATGTAGTAAAGTCACTCACAAGGCGAGCCGTCATCAGCAGAACAATGCGTATCCACGGTAACAAGTCAATAAAGTTATATATAACGTTATATAGATAGAAAAAGGAGGTTTAGCGGTTTGGTCTCATAACTTTGACCCTTTCACTGTATTTTGACTTAATGACAGTTTATTTGAAGGTTTTGTTCAGTAAATGTCTTGTTCAGCGTTTAGCCTGATTAATTTCGCCCTTTTTTGCCGTATTGGCTCATGCTCTGTGTTCTGTCAGATGTCATTCAATTATATTTAAAAAAAAATATTAATTTGTACCAACACATTCTCATCCCGACTTGTCAGACACTGATGGTTTTCCAGCTCTCGGCGTGTGATAAAAACACACACAGCAGCTCTTTGTTCCAGTTTTAGACGCTGTGTCACTTTCTGTAACTTGTAGAGTAAAAACAAGTGACTTACATATTAACTCGACAATAAACTCTCTGTTACTACAGACGTCATCGTTTGGTGCACGAATTAACACTAACGATACACAGTATTAATAGAGATAAATAAAAGATGCATGCAAAATTTAATTAATGTAATGTGGAACTACTTTCAGACAACCACATGCAATATACATACATATATATATATATATATATGTATGTGTATACACATACATATATATGTATATATATACACATATATATGTATGTATATATATATACATATATATACATACATATACACACATACATATATATATATATATATATATACACACATATATATATACATACATACATATATACACACATATATATATATATATATATATATATATATATATATATGTATATATACACACACATACATATATATATATATATATATATATATATATATATAGGGCTGGGCGATATGACCAGAAGTCATATCCCGATATATTCAGGCTGAATATCGATATACGATATATATCCTGATATTTTTATCTCAAAGTGAGAGCAAATGTTCAGTCAAAGTCAAATATGACATGTCACAAGTAGTTTTATTGAAACCGTTTATCAAAGTATCACATCACTGAAAAGCATGCATTGTAGAAATTTGACAAGCCAGAAATGGGTCAACACCGTTCCATAGAGGGTTCAGTGGTTTATGATGGCAGTTATTTGCCTGAAAATATTACATATGCAGAACATATGCAAAAACATCTGAGTAAGAGCTAAAAGTGAAAAATGTTACAACTCATCTACCACTCCACAATAAGTCCAGAGGATTAATAAAGGAGGGGAGCTGCACGCCGACTCTGACTCTGTTTTTATTTCAAGTTCAGTGAAACATCGATCTTTAGAGCTCAAAATAAAAAAGTCTGCATCTGAATTATGAGTGTACGGCTTTCCCCTTCTGTGTGTTACGTAACGTCTGCTTGGAAGCCAGAAACTAAAAAAATATGAGTCTGTCTTCCTTCAGTTCCTCACACTAGCTAGGTAGCGTAGCAAATCTGTAGTTTAGGCCTCGTTTACACCAGGACGCTTGCAGGTAAAAAACGTCAAAATATTTTATAGGTAGGAAGTGCCTTTTGTTTGGACGGTGACAGAGTTTTTGGGGCTTAAAAACACAAAAATGTGCCTCCAGACTCCAGAGTGTAAAACTGTAATCCGTCTACACGACAAGACACAAAACTCTGATCTGGTCTGCTCACGTCACGTACACATTTACCTCATTATTTGTCTTTTTAGTCATAATTTGTGTCTTTTTTCTCATCATTTTGCCTTTTTTCTCATAATCTGTGTCTTTTGTCATCATTTTGTGTCTTTATTGTCTTAATTTGTGTAATTTTTGTCATAATTTTGTGTCGTTTTTGTCATAATTTAGTGTCTTTTTTCTCATAATTTTGTCATTTTTGTCATAATTTTGTGTCCTTTTTGTCATAATTTTGTGTCGTTTTTGTCATAATTTTGTGTAATTTTTGTCATAATTTTGTGTCTTTTTCTCATAATTTTGTCTTTTTTGTCATAATCTGTATCTTTTGTCATAATTTTGTCTTTATTGTCTTAATTTGTGTCCTTTTTGTTATAATTTTGTCATTTTTGTCATAATCTGTGTCTTTTGTAATAATTTTGTGTCCTTTTTGTCATAATTTTGTGTCGTTTTTGTCATAATTTTGTGTCGTTTTTGTCATAATTTTGTGTCTTTTTTGTTATAATTTTGTGTCTTTATTGTCTTAATTTTGTCATTTTTGTCATAATCTGTGTCTTTTGTCATAATTTTGTGTCTTTATTGTCTTAATTTGAGTCGTTTTTGTCATAATTTTGTCTTTATTGTTTTAATTTGTGTCGTTTTTGTCATAATTTTGTGTCTTTTTTCTCATAATTTCGTCTTTTTTGTCATAATCTGTGTCTTTTGTCATAATTTTGTGTCTTTATTGTCTTAATTTGTGTTGTTTTTGTCATAATTTTGTGTCGTTTTTGTCAAAATTTCGTCTTTTTTTGTCATAATCGGTGTCCTTATCATGATTTGTATCCTTTTATCATAATTTTTTTTTTTTTTTTAAACGCTCGTCTAAACGCAGAATAAAAAGTGAAGACGAGACGCCACTTTAGGTCTTCTGTTCACACCTGCATCATGTCGACGGAGCTTTATAAAGGTGAGTGAGTCAGCAGCAGGTGTCAGCTGATGGTCTGTCTGATGGATGGACTCTGGTTCTCTGGAGCTCTTAAAGGACTAATTCTGCTTAAATCAGGAGTTTCAGACTGAAGCCAAACTGGCTGAAAGTGCCGTCTACATGTTGGAGAGATTAGAGTTGACCTAAAACCTTTTAGACCTCATTAGAGCAGCTCCTCCTAACCTATTTACTGTCTAATTCACCATTATGCCGTAATAAATCAGGGAAAGATGGTTTCTTCGTGGCAGGAACAGTTTTTCCAAGACTCTTTCAATGTCTGATGTCTTAAAATCCTCAAATGTTTTGATTTCTCACAATATTCAGGTTTAAAAAGCCCAAATATAGCACGATTTAAAATGTGATAGGGCTGGGCCGTTTACACAGAACAGAGAGGAGAGGACAAGAGAAGTTGTTTATTTATAGTTTATTAGGAAAATGCGGAGAACTTTTATTTTGAAGGCGTAAACTAAGAATGTTGGATTTTGCATTTGTAAGGGGCAACTTCCTGTTTTTATATTTGGTTTTTACAAAGGGTTGTGATGCTAATTTGTGACAAAATTATTTTCTGCATTATTTGGATGTAAACAGGCAATTACAAATAAGTTTTAGTTAGTATTTTACCCTGGTAAACAGTTAAAGAAATGGATTCTCCCGTTATTTTCCCGCGTTGTGTTCGCTCTCTGTGTGTTTTGGGACTTTGAGAGTGAAGGAATGTATTTCTCTGCTCCGATATTTTATTTATTTTACTTTACTTTAATACACTGTAAAAAATATCTGTAGATTTTACAGTTTACAGCTAAACCATGACAGTAAAAGACGTAAAATGATAAATGAGTTAATTCAGTTTCAGTAACTATGAAACACTGTAAATGTAAATATCAGCCAAAACAGGATTTTTAAAAATTTTTTTTTATTTAAATAAATTACTCTACTGTAAAATACTCTGGCACCGTGTTTGTTTGTGACAAAAATATACTGTAATATATATACAAGCCATCATTTTTGCATTTATTTTTTGTAAAAATACTTTTTCACACTGTTAAATGTACTAAACACCATATCTCTAACAAAAATATACTGTAATATTTAATGGTAAAATCTTTAATTTATGCAGCATTTATAAAGTATTTTCTTGTCAATTATATGGCAGAACAGCGTTTCTTTTGATGGAAAAACTTTTTATTTATACGTTAAAATACGGAAAAAAAATGTCAATCTTAAACATGAAATCAACAGCGTTAATATCATTTTACCGTAATATTTTAAAAAGTTGCACCGTATTTATTACGGTAAAGTTCTGGCAACCACAGCTGCTGGTTTTTACCGTAAAAACAACAGGTCTTTTTTTACAGTGTACTGTGTATATAATATCTGTTCCTTTCCATCGTTGGTATTGATAGAAATGATGTTTTATGATGTCTTTTGTTGCAATTTTCACATATTCTGTCATTTATTTTCATGCCGTACTGTAAATCAGTAGTTCTCAACCTTTTTGAGTCGCGACCCCCAATTTAACATGCATGTTGTCCACGACCCCGCTCACTGAACACAATCTCACACGCACAGTTCAGATCACCCAAAAAAAGAAACAAAATGACCAAAAAAAGAAACAAAATGACCAAAAAGACACAAAATGACCAAAAAAGACACAAATTGACCACAAAATGATTTAAAAAAGACAGAAAATGACCAAAAAAAGAAACAAAATGACCAAAAAGACACAAAATGACCAAAAAAAGGAAACAAAATGACCAAAAAAGACACAAATTGACCACAAAATGATTAAAAAAAGACAGGAAATGACCAAAAAAAGAAACAAAATTACCAAAAAGACACAAAATGACTAAAAAAAGACACAAAATGACCAAAAAAGGAAACAAAATTACCAAAAAAGACACAAATTGACCACAAAATGACCAAAAAACACACAAAATGATCAAAAAAACACACAAAAAAGTCACAAAATTACAAAAACACACAAAATTACCCAAAAAGAAAGACATTAAGTGACCAAAAAGACTAAAACACATTAACACATGAACACTTTAACACAGTGGAGACAGAGCTGACTTCCAGAATGATTTGGAGACTCCCAGAAATCATCTCACGACCCCAATTGGGGTCCCGACCCCAAGGTTGAGAATAGCTGGTGTAAATAACTGAGTGGGACACACTGAACTAGAGTGAAGATGAATCATTATTTGGTTCCATCAAAGCTCAACAGTGCAAAGATTAATTTCAAACACTTTTTAAACGTTGGATCCAAAAATTCTCTAAACCAAATTACTCTCATCATTAATAATGCATCTCCACACATCATCTGTATGATTGACTGTGTGTGTGTGTGTGTGTGTGTGTGTGTGTGTGTGTGTGTGTTATGTACAAAGAGGTTGACAGACACACCCCACACGACTTTTCGCTCAGTATTAAACTTGACAAATACGAAGCATCAAAAATGTAGCCGAGCCTAAAAATAACATCATAAATTAGTAAAAGCTGGAGGCCGTTCACAACGCAGCAGCCTCAGATTCTTCTTCTTCTGTTTCAATTCTAGTAGCACCACTGGCTTTGTCAAACACACAAACACACACACACACACACACACACACACACTGTGACACTCATTAGCATGTTGCAGTGGAGTCTAAAGTGTGTGTCTTCTTACAGTTTTCATGGATGGATTACTGGATTTCGTCTGCAAAACGTTATTTTTAGAGACATTTATCAACCAGGAAGAGAATCAAAGGGAGCTCAAACACACAGAATACGACCAGAAAGGACAAAATGACTAGAAAAGAGACACACAGAACTATAAAGACACAAAATGACTGAACACGGACACAAAACCACCAAAAAAATGACACCAAATAACTACAAAGATGTGAAGAATACGACCAGAAAGGACAGAATTACTAGAAAAGAGACACAAAACAACACACACAGAACTATAGAGACACAAACTGGCTACAAGGAGTCACAACAGGACACAAAATGACTAAACAGAGACACAAAACCAGCAAAAAATGACACCAAGTCACTACAAAGATGTACAAAACAGTAAAGAAAAAAATGATGAAGGGACCAAAAAACAAACAAAAAAGCAAATTGACTACAAAGAGTCACAAAACAATAAAAAAGTAAAACCAAAAGTGTGTGTTGTGTTTCAGGAGGCTGAAGCATGATGCAGCAGAATCACATCAGACTGGAAGATGCATGTTGGAGTGTGTGTGTGTGTGTGTGTGTGTGTGTGTGTGTGTGTGTGTGTGTGTGCAGTGATGCATTAATAATCACATTCTGATTTCACACAGACGACACACCGTTAGTCTGTTCATCAATTCTTTAGCAGCAGTTGAACAGAGAATGACTGAGTCATTTGCTTTAAAAGGAGCCGGGAAAGCCCAGAGTGTTACTAAGATTAAAACTCCTCCTCCTCCTCCTCCTCCTCCTCCTCCTCCTCCTCCTCCCCTGTGAGCCTCCTTCCTCCTTCATCTCATCACTTTGTTTTATCAGGTAAAGTCATGAATGGATGCTTAACCTCCACCTGACTCCGTCTCCAGCTGACGGAGACTTCTGCCTCTTATTAGAAGCTTTATAATAAACGTTAGGAGGACTTTTATCATCTACACTGTAAAAAAAAGTGTTTAAAAACCAGATCAAACAGTAAATCTGAGGGAAATGATCTTGCTGCATGGACAGATAATTTACCTTGACAAGATTTCTTTCTAAATTAAGATTATTAATCTAGAAATAAGCATGTTGAACACTTAAAATAATAAATTAACTCTTAAAACCAGATAAATTAAAGCTGCCAGCAGTGATGAACTATTATTTGGTTCTTACCAAGATTTAAAAAAAACAACCTTTTTGTGTCTTTTTTTTTTGGTGTGTTTTTTTTTTGTGTTTTTTTGTCTTTTTTGCAGATTTTTTGTGTCTTCTTTTGGGTGATTATATGTCTTTTTTGTGTCTTTATTTGGTGATTTTATGTCTTTTGTTTATTTATTGGTGATTTTATGTATTTTTTGTGTCTTTTTTGTGTTAGATAGTTTATCTTGTTTTAGACACACCTTTTTTTACAGTGTGCATACATTGGAAAGATAAACCTGTCAAGTTTGTTTTAATTTGAAACTTGCTATATAATAAACCGGATGCCAGCAAAGTGATGGGAAAATAAAGGCTTCTAATGCATGCATACTTTTTAAAATAATAATAATAATTATTCTGTGTTATTGTGATGCTGTATTTGTATTTAATTGTTTATGATAACTGTGTTTAAATGTTTTCTCTTTTTATGCTGCTGTCTCTCTTGGAAAATAGATTTTTTTTTAAATCTCAATGAGACTTTTACCTGGTTAAATAAAGAATATATATATATATTTATTATTATTTTTTAATATTTTCTTATTTCTGGTGACATTGTGTCGTGTGAGCAGCTCTCTGCTAGCTTGGAGGAGCTACTGAGGAACAAACAGTTTCTATTGACAAAAATCTATTTTAGTCTCCTTCAGTCTGTCTGTCTGGCTCTGAGTCCGTCTGGAGGCTCTAAACAAACACGATCAGTCGGTGTAAACACCTTACCGGGGACCGAGGCGATCCTCTATAATCCGGTCCAGGACGAGCCGAGTCCTCCGTCCGGGACGAGGAGCAACTTGGAAAAGAAAAAAGAGCCGAAGAGCCAAAGAGCCGCACCTTCCTCCGACAGACAGGAGTCAGATAATCCACATCACCTGGAGGCACCTGGGGACCAGGAGCACCAGGAGCACCAGGAGAACCAGGAGACCGGATCCAGATCCTGTTCGAGTCCGGGTCCAGGTGAGAGAGACTAGGAGGGTGAGTCTCACTCGGCTCAGCGACGGTAATAATCCTCCAACTCTCGCTCTGCCTCTCTCTCTCCGTCACACACACACACGCGCGAGCACATGCGCGCGCGCACGCACACACACATGCGCACACACACGTGCGCATAAAGTTTTAATTGTGTTGTCCTGCTTCATGAAGAGAAAACACACAGTGGAGACCATAGACACCTATGGTGGAGACACACACACACACACACACACACACACCGGAGCTCTGTTGTTTACTCACCTGCATCTCGCGATTGTTTGTTACTCCATTTCTAATGCGCGTTCTCGCGCAGGAGCCGCGTACCCGAGGTACCCCAGACCACTACAGACCACTACAGACCACTATAAACCACAACAGACCACTACAGACCACTATAGACCTGGTGCTGGTCTACACACTGACCTATAAAGACGGACTACACTGTAAAAAGGTGTTTAGTCTAAAACCAGATCAAACAGTAAATCTGAGGGAAATGATCTTGCTGCATGGACAGATAATTTACCTTGACAAGATTTATTAAATTCAGATTATTAAATCTAGAAATAAGCATGTTGAACGCTTAAAATAATAAATTAACTCTTAAACCAGATAAAGTAAAGCTGCCAGCAGTGATGAACTGGCCCGAGCAGAGTGACCTGATGATTATTTGGTTCTTACCAAGATAAAAAAAACAAAAAACCTTTTTGTGTCTTTTTTTTGTGTGTTTTTTTGCAGATTTTTTGTGTCTTCGTTTGTGCGATTATGTCTTTTTTGTGTCTTTTTTTGGTGATTTTATGTCTTTTGTTTATTTTTTTGTCATTTTATGTCTTTTTTTTTGTCCTTTGTGTCTTTTGTGGGTCATTTTGTGTCTTTTAACATCTTCTTTTGGTCACAAAATGACCAAAAAAGACAAAAAATGTACAATAAGCGTTCATTTATAGATTTGTAGCGATAGATAGATAGATAGATAGATAGATAGATAGATAGATAGATAGATAGATAGATAGATAGATAGATAGATAGATAGATAGATAGATAGATAGATAGATAGATAGAAACACTGTTAGTTGTCCTCTGTCGCCTCCTGCTGGCGTCAGTGTCTTCTTACAGTTTTCATGAATGGATTTGTGTGTGTGTGTCTGTGTGTGTGTGTGTGTGTGTGTGTGTGTGTGGCCTGCCAGTGACCAATGGACATACGACAGTTCTTTAAAAGAAAAAAGACAGATTACAGATTGAGGTGAGAGACTAGAGACAGTCCATAATGATCTCTGTCTTGTTTTTTCTTCTTCTGAAGCGTGTTAAGCTAAAGTAACAGATAATATAAACCAGCTATCTGGATGTTGTATCAAATTACTGATGTAGGAAATGATCTGCTACAATATATTAGTGTATGATTGTCAGTGCCAAGAGAAAGAGAGAAAGATAGAGAAGGAGAAAGGGAGAGCACGCAGGAAGAACCAGGTGAGAAAACAACAACAATAAATTGATATTTAGTGAACAGTAACAACTCATACTCCTATACTAATTTATTGGCATTACTGTAAGTTAGCATTTTGTTGTCCAAGTAGCTGTTACTTTGTTCAGTGACAATAAAGTTTAAATCTAATCTAATCAAGTCAAAGTCAAAGTTTATTTATAAAGCATTTAAAAACAACCTCAGTCGACCAAAGTGCTGTACAGTTATTAAAATAGAATAAATCACACACAAATAGGTATAAATAAAAACAATGAATGATGTTGATTGAGGCTGGCTGGTGGCTCTGACCCTAGAATTACCCCTGCTGTAAACCACTGAGAAACATTTTGAAAAATTTTGACTTTTTTCTTGTAATTTTGAAATTTTTTCTGTATATTTTGACTTTTTTCTTGTATTTTGGCTTTTTTTTCTTGTAATTTTGATATTTTTCATGAAATTTTGACATTTTTTCTGTATATTTTGACTTTTGTCTTGTATTTTGGCTTTTTTTTCTTAAAATTTTGACTTTTTTCTTATAATTTAGATTTTTTTCATGAAATTTTGACATGTTTTTTTGTAATTTTGATATTTTTCATGACATTTTGACATGTTTTCTGGTATTTTTTTCTTGTCATTTTGACATTTTTTTCTGGAAATTTTGACATGTTTTCCAATCCAATCCAATCCACTTTATTTATATAGCACAATTTTAGCAAACACAAGGTTTCCAAAGTGCTGCACAAACAATAAATACATAACACAATACAAAGAGATGTAGTAAACAATAGATCAGTAAGATGCAATAAATTAAAAATGGGATAAAAATAAATAAAATAAAATGTAAAATGTACTGCCCGCACAAAATAAAATATACATGAATACAATAAAAACAAAAAATCATAAAATCAACATAAAATCAACACTCTATGTGGTGTTAAAAGCCAACGAGAAGAGGTGGGTTTTAAGAAGAGATTTAAAATGAGACAGTGAGGAGGCCTGTCTGATGTGCAGCGGCAATTCATTCCACAGTTTTGGAGCTGCAATGGCAAAAGCTGGTTCCCCTCTGAGCTTCAGCCTAGCTCTGGTACTCTCAGGAGAAGCTGGTCAGCTGACCTGAGAGAGCGGGTAGGAGAGTAGGGGTGCAGCAGCTCAGAGAGGTAAGGAGGAGCAAGACCATTTAAAGCTTTAAAAGCAAATAAAATAATTTTAAAATGAATCCTAAAATGAACGGGCAGCCAGTGCAGTGAAGCTAAAACAGGTGAAATGTGCTCATACTGTCTTGTGCCAGTTAAAAGACGTGCAGCAGCATTTTGGACCAGTTGAAGGCGGGCAATGGAGGACCCACTAACCCCCATATAAAGTGCGTTACAGTAATCCAGCCGAGTGGTCACGAAGGCATGGATTACTGTCTCAAAGTGCCGTGCTTGCAGGAGTGGTTTTATTTTTGCCAGCTGCCGTAGCTGGAAGAAACTGGACTTCACCACAGCTTTGATCTGGCTGTCAAATTTAAGATTAGCGTCCACTTTAACCCCCAGGTTACTCACAATTGGCTTATGATGTTGTGCCAAAGAACCCAGATCAACCAGGGGGGGTTTTGCAGAAGAGCCACCAAAGACCATGACTTCGGTCTTTTTTTCATTAAAACTCAGGAAGTTTGAGGACATCCAGGCTTTGATGTCATGTAGGCACCTTAGGAGTGAGTCAATACAGTACGAGTCATCTTTTTTGAGGGGGACATAGATTTGACTGTCATCTGCATAACAATGAAAAGAAATTCCATGTTTTCTGAGGATGGACCCAAGTGGCAGTAGATACAGGGAAAAAAGAAGTGGGCCAAGCACAGAGCCCTGCGGGACCCCACATGAGAGAGGAGCAGTGGAGGACACAGAGTCACCAAGGCTGACACAGAAAGTCCGATGTGACAGGTAGGACCTGAACCATTCCAGTGCTGTGCCACTGATGCCCACCCACTGCTCCAAACGAGCCAACAGGATTTCATGGTCCACTGTATCAAAAGCAGCAGACAAATCTAAAAGCACCAGGACAACACAATGACCAGAGTCAGTAGCTAAAAAGATGTCATTAAAAACTCTTAAAAGCGCTGATTCTGTGCTGTGCAATGTTTTAAAACCGGATTGGAAGATCTCAAGAATATTTTTTGCATTTAAAAAGTCCATGAGCTGAGCATAAACTATCTTCTCTAGAATTTTAGAAATGAAAGGCAGTTTAGAGATGGGTCTGAAATTTGCCAAGACAGTAGGATCCAGCCCAGGTTTTTTTAACAGAGGCTGCACCGCAGCATGTTTAAAATTTAAAGGGACTACTCCAGAATTTCTTGTAATTTTGACATTTTTTCTGTATATTTTGACTTTTGTCTTGTATTTTGGCTTTTTTTTCTTAAAATTTTGACTTTTTTCTTATAATTTAGATTTTTTTCATGAAATTTTGACATGTTTTTTTGTAATTTTGATATTTTTTATGAAATTTTGACATGTTTTCTGGTATTTTTTTCTTGTCATTTTGACATTTTTTCTGGAAATTTTGACATGTTTTCTTGTAATTTTGACATTTTTTCTGTACATTTTGACTTTTTTCTTGTATTTTGGCTTTTTTTTTCTTGAAATTTTGACTTTTTTCTTATAATTTAGATTTTTTTTAGGGTTAAACCATATTAGCGTCTGACTAATATCTTAGCTTTATAGTATGATTACTAATCCAGTGTATTATTAATCATAATATAATACTCAACACAGTATATGCAACACAGAATATTCAGAAAACAGAATTTGAAGCAAAAGAAAACAAAAGGCTTTTATTGACAGATTTATTTTGCTCTATAAATAAGGCAGATACACATAATCACTGGATTTGGCCTTTTAGAATTACATCATATTAAAAAATCATTACTAATTCACAGATACAAATCATGACATGATCTTCATATATCCTCAAAAACTGTATTTCATTCTGTTTATTCCAAAGACAAAATAACAAAAAAACAACCCTAACCACCTTGTGTCGTCATCCAAAAACAAAATACTGGACAAAAAGAACCGACAATCAGACATAAACAACCATTTATCATATTAGTACAGTGCTTTAGTATCCGAAGAGAGAGAAAAGGGAAAATTCCTGTAAACAATGTTAATGTCGGCATTGTAGCGCATGTGTAAATATTAAATCACAATGCTTTATCAATACAGGAAGTGTACCTTTGAGCAGAAATCATCATCAAAGGACTTTGGTTTAATATGAAATATGACACGTGGAAAAGAGAGAAACTTTACATTCTTGGCATTTAATGCTCCGTTATACAGTTCGTACCTTCATCCAATCGTTGTACATACATTATGGCGGCTGGGTAGAGTTTTATTAAAGCACATACTGGAGTTGGTCCTTTAAATTATCATCATCATCATCTTCATCAACACCATTAAACAGAGATGATTAATGTCTGGATTAAAACACCAAACTGGTATTTTATCTGGAGAAAGATCTTCAGGATGAGATAGTGTTTCTACTGAAGCTCTGAGAGGAAAATGAGAAAAAATAAAGTCTGGTTTTAACTGTTTTCTCTCCTGTTTGTTTCACATGTGGAGGTGAAACAGGTGGGATTAAAAAAAAAAAGTGAACAAAAAAAGTTATTTTTCTTTGTCCTTCATCTGTAAAAACTGTTTTTGTTGTGATCATTTTGGCCACTAACCATGTTGGAATATGTTGGCACATGTTATTCATTTTTCAGAATATTTGTACTATATGTGACCTCTACTAATGAGTTGGAAATGAGGTAAATACATGGCAAAAATAAATATATATATTAGATCAAATAATCATCTAGTGATATTCTCAAGAGCTTTAAATGATTCTTTGATGCAGAAAATGTAGATTTTAACAATTTTGACCTTTTTTCTTGCAATTTAGACATGTTTTCTTGTAATTTTGACTTTTTTTTCTAGTAATTTAAACTTTTTCTTGTAATGTTTACTTTTTTTATGGTAATTTAGACTTTTTTCTTGTAATTTCTACATTTTTTTCTGGAAATTTAGAAATTTTTTCTTGTAATTTAAACTTTTTCTTGTAATGTTTACTTTTTTCTGGTAATTTAGACTTTTTTCTTGTAATTTTTACATTTTTTCTGGAAATTTAGAAATTTTTCTGGTAATTTAGCCTTTTTTCTTGTAATTTTGATTTTTTTTCTGGAAATTTTGACGTTTTTCTTGTATTTTTGAATTTTTTTCTGGAAATTTTGACGTTTTTCTTGTAATTTTGATTTTTTTCGTGTAATTTTGAATTTTTTTCTGGAAATTTTGACTTTTTTCTTGTAATTTAAACTTTTTCTTGTAATGTTTACTTTTTTTCTGGTAATTTAGACTTTTTTCTTGTAATTAAGACTTTTTTCTTGTAATTTTGGATTTTTTTCTGGAAATTTAGACTTTTTCTTGTAATTTTGATTTTTTTTGTGTAATTTTGTCATTTTTTCTGGAAATTTTGACATGTATTTTTGTAATTTAAATTTTTTTCTTGTAATGTTTACTTTTTTCTGGTAATTTAGACTTTTTTCTTGTATATTTGAATTTTTTCGTGTAATTTTTACATTTTTTCTGGAAATTTTGACATGTATTTTTGTAATTTAATTTTTTTTCTTGTAATGTTTACTTTTTCTGATAATTAAGACTTTTTCTTGTAATTTTGACTTTTTTTCTGGTAAATTTTTTCCCATGACTGTATATAAATTAAAAAATACTTTTTTCCCACCTGTTTCATAGATGAAAAACAAACACAAGAGAGAAAACAAGTTAGACAGAAAATTCACATTTCACATATTTTTTCTTCTTTTTTTGCCTTTCAGGGCTTCCGTACTTCATCATAACACAATGAAACTTGTATTTGTGCAACAATTTTCATGCCACAGTCAAAAAATGAGAGGGCAAAGCTGTTGTTATTAACAATATCAACCAAAAAAATATTCAAACATACATTCAACAGATAATTAGAGCTGTCATACTTCTGACCAGACATAAACTTTAATAGAATATCTACAAGATCAGATACAGTTCACCGAGAGTTTTTATCATTGCACTTATTCTGAATGTGTTTTTATCATCAGTATGGAATTAAATAGTGATTGACACTTTTTTCCTACATAATCTATGTTTGCTCTGGAGCATGGTTTCCATGGAAACGTGGATAATAATAAGGGCATCGTTGGCGTAAAAAAGTTGTCTTGGCGAATGAAAAGAGGCGTCACAGCACGATGAAATACTGTTCACTGTTAATAACACCTGATCAGAAAGACACTTTAATCAAAAAGACACTTTAATATTTCAAACGCTGAAGAAAGAAATCATCAGAACATCAAGTATCGGAGATTTTGTTTTCCAAATAACTGTTTTTTTAAACCTGCTTACGCTTTGTTCATCCGATGAAACAATGAAAAAACTCGATCACACATTAATCATTCACTATGAAACATATTCCAGTTTCAACACATTGTCTTATTGTGAAAATCCACTGACTGTGTTTGTGTAATAAAGGGGTTACCGTCTTCTCTCTCTCTCTATATATATATATATTTATATATTTATATATAGTAAGGTATCTGGTGAATGCTTCCACATCATCACTGTGTTCATAGGACATTATATACTTCACTAATCCCCAAACATTAACTCCCCTTAGCAACTTAATCCAGGGGGCGGCAACCTTCGGCAACCTTCGGCAACCTGTGGCGGCAACCTTCTGCAGTGGCTCCCCGAAATATGATACAAAATGAAACTTTAATTTCTTTACATTTTCATTTATCCTCGGTGTAGGCCAAAGCAAACTGGATTCTTTATTGTAAAAGCTCTAAATATGAGTCACCAGAAACTGAATTTAAATTATCTGTATTTGAATTTGAATTGCTTAACTTGAATAATTGCATTAAAAAACTGAATTTGAATCACATCATTTGAATTTGTATTGTTCAATTTGCATCATCGCAATGAAAAACTGAATCTGAATTTTAATTTGATATTGAATTTATTAGTTTGGAACTGAAACATTCAGTTTTAACAACTCAAATTCAGTTCGCAGGCAGAGCAATCGAGTGCAGAAAACAGAGCTGCTGATTGGCCGAAGAGGCGATCTGTGTATCTGAGCTCGATTGCTCTGCCTCAACTACACTTCGCAGAAAATTGAAATATAATTTTGCGAACTGAATTTCTTTTTGACGAACATCCGGGTAGTTGAGGCAGAGCAATCGAGTGCAGAAAACGGAGGTGCTGATTGGCCGAAGGGGCGATCTGTGTATCTGTGCTCGATTGTTCTGCCTCAACTACCCGGATGTTATTCGCAGAAAATTTTAATTGAATTTTGCGAACTGAATTTGAATTGTGAGAACTAATAAATTCAATTTCAATTCAGATTCCAATGCAATGATTCAAATTGAACAACACAAATTCAAATGATGTGATTGAAATTCAGTTTTTTAATGCAATTATTCAAGTTAAGCAATTCAAATTCAAATATAAATCATTTAAATTAAGTTCCTGGTGGCTCATATTTCAGCTCGTACATAGCTTACAGAAGTCTACAGTCCAGAACTTCCAGTCTAGTTTAGAGTTTCCCAGCTAGGAGAGCTTTCGATTCAAATCTCTTGAGACATTTATCGTGTCCAGCCTCATTTTACACTTGAGTCTTTGCTGCATTCTGACAAAAACATATTCATAAATGCTCATTATGACCAGTTTGTAATGTCAGTATGCTCATTTAGAGCCAGTTTTAGCCTGTTTTATCCTTCTTGTAAGGCTCAAAATAAGGTTTGTGGTTCCATTCTGATTTTTTTTCTCACCAGAAATGACTCTTTTGTTAATAAAGGTTGCCGACCCCTGACTTTAACCGACCCCCCAAATATGATTTTCTTCACATATCAGTTTTTTTATAGTTCCATAAATCCTTCAAAGCCAACATCCTGTTTCCTCTGGCACAATAAATACTAGTGAAGAGCAGCAGGTAGTTAGTGTTTCCTGTTTGTGTCGTTAAGACTCTAACTAGAGGAATGATCGTTACAGTAGAAACCTACTGACTTTGGCTCCACGTCTCCTTCTGAGGCTTCATCAGGAATACTGTAAACATCTTCATGGCTGGATGCTGCTGCTGTCCTGACCTGGAGGCTCCGGCTCTCCTCCTGCTCCTCCTGCTCCTCCTCCTGCTCCTGCTCCTCCTGCTCCTCCTCCTGCTCCTCCTCCTGCTCCTCCTCCTGCTCCTCCTGCTGAGGGGCCCACTAGGGGCCCCCCGGCGCTGCGAGGGTCCATGGCAGAATGCATGATGGTCAGCCAGACGTCGTCCATGTTGGGCATCACAAAGACTTTCTGACAGGGACGACAAGGACGGAGGACATTAGAGGGACCATCAGGTCTCACTGTTGTTCACAGGTTTGATTTACACTTTCTGTCTTTAATTTAACACATAAACAGTAAACACGTAACAGGTAGAGAACAACTAGTAGTAGTATCAGTTCGACAGGATCATCTCAATAAATCAGAATATGATGAAAAGTCCATTTCAGTAGTTCAATCAACCAAGTATTGAGTCAAATAGATGGACACGGACACTTGTTTTGGTCATTTCTGCATCTTTTTCTGTAATTTTGTGTCTTATTTTTAACATTTCACATCTTTTGTAGTCAATTTGTGTCTTTTTTTGGTCAATTTGCGTCTTTTTTGTCATTTTGTGTTCAATTTGTTTATTTTTCTGTCATTTTGTGTCTTTTGTGGTCAATTTGTGTCTTTAGTTGGTCATTTCACATCTTTTTTTTTTATCATTTTGTGTCTTTTTTTTGGCCATTTCACATCTTTTTTGGTCACTTCATGTCTTTTTTGGTCAATTTGTGTTTTTTTGGCCATTTCACGTCTTTTTTGGTCAATTTCTGTCTCTTTTTTTGGTCATTTTGTGTCTTTTTCGGTTATTTTTACATCTATTTTTGGTCATTTTGTGTCTTTTTTGGTCATTTTGTGTCTTTTTTTTTTTCATGGTGATGATGATAAATGAACACGGAGTCACTTCTTCTGTTCAGGATCAGATTGACCCCAACATTATCTACAGGATCATCTCAATAAATCAGAACATGATGAAAAAGTCCATTTCCAGTAGTTCAAGTCAAACAGCTCCAACCAAGTATTGAGTCATATAGATGGACATGATAACAGAAAGAGAGAAAATAGAGAGAAGTCTTTAGGAATTTTTTATGGGTTTTTATTTTGGTCAATTTATGTCTTTTTTTTGGTCAGTTGTGTCTTTTTTTGTCCATTTTGCATCTCTTTAACAACAATAAAAAGAAGAAAATAACTCTATGGTACATCAGACACTGTGTCACTAATCAATAAATAGAAGTGTAGTGGTCCTCAGTACCTGGAACTCCTGGTCCAGTTTCTTCTCGATCCAGTCGGTAACGTGAGCCAGAGTGACTTCTCTCTCTCCCAGTTTGGGTCGAGCCTTCAGCTCCAGGTGAGGAGGCTTCCTGAAGCCGTACCTGCAGCACAGAAGGTCACAACTAGTCTTTATTTACACACAAACACTAGGAAAGGGAAACTTTTCTCACTTTAACCTGGCGGGACATGCAGGTTAATGCCTTAATGAACAGTTTGAGCTGCACATGTTGTTTCATGAAACCGAAGCATGATGACGAACAATTTTAGCATGTGCTTTAGATTAAATATGAATAAATGATTAAAATAATGAAGTGTTTGATATGAGAAAAACATATATGGGCGTCTACGTTTTCATACAAGCATGAATCTGTTTAGGCTTCATATTGGTAATTAGTTTACTTTATGCAAAAAGTTAATTTTGTATGAATTTACGTTTATCATGTAATACACCTACACACACGTCTGTCCTTTATTATTCATATTATATATCACGTGTATTTAGTATTAGGCTACTCTACAGAATATATTTAGAGATTTATTGGACAGAAATTAATGTCATCCAGCGCACAAGATCAGAAATGTACAGCGGGTTTGAAATAAAAGGGGTCTAGAACTACAGGTCTGATTCTGCAGTCTCCAGGTCTGCAGACAGACTGTTGTGAAAATGTCTGCTGTGTAAAGTGCTTTTAGTTTGGTCTCCACCAGCAGATGGCAGTAATGTATTAAAAAAAGTGCTACATTAGATGTATTTATTTTTTTACATGATAATCCACAACTTAGAAATAGAGTTTTTTACAACCGCTATGACTCGTTTGTCAGAACCTTAAAACTTTTTCAAAACTGTTAACGCACATCACACCTGAAACACACAATTCACCAAACAGTTAACTTCATGCTCAAAATCACACAGTGTAACTAAACACAGACACACACTTCCAAAATACAATAATACACTAACACAATTCACCAGATCTACCAAAACACTGACACACAGAAACATTTAGTCAGTCACTAAAATACTGACAACTGATGAATAACACAAACTGAATCACTTTGCATGTGTCAAATCTACTTTTTTCCCCCTTTTTCTTTTACAATCAACAGATTATTGTATTGATCATACATGTAAATTAATGTTTGTGATGATGTTCTTCATTTTTTATTTGTTGGCCATGAAATGTGTTCCTTTTTTTGTACAACACTCAGTACAAAAAGTGAACGAGCCATGTCAGAGCAGCTTTGCAGGATGTTTATAAAGAAGAATACAGTAAATGACAGGATTTACAGTAAACGATTTACTGTATTGCAAATGAAAATGACTTACAGTAAAGAGGGGGAAAAAAATCAGCATTTAGCTGTCATTCATTACTGTATTGTCAAATAGACAAAAAGAAAAAGGAGCAGAAGCTGATCAATGTAATCTTCTATCCATTAGTTTTGAACATGAGGTTTTCTGTTTTGACAGAGGAGTTAGTTTCTGTTTTTGTGTGAAAGTGATTTGAAAATTCACCAGTAAACATCTACTGTTTTGGTCTTGATTGAGCTTGTGTGTAAAAGTAGTTAAAACTAATTTTAAACGTGTAAAATGTGTGTATTTTGTGTCAAAAGAAGAAAAATTGTGTTAATTGTCTCGCCCACACAGGCTGATGTTGGTAACTGTGTGAAGAGTTTTGAAAAAGCGTTAAAAGTATCGAACAACGAGTCATAGAGTCATAGTCATAGAGGTTGTAAACAACTGTAAAAGAAAGTGTCTTCTGACTAATAACTGTTGACAAGAGTCATCTGTAATCAACCAGAGATGAGTTTCTATCTCTCTCTAACTCAGATTTGATCTATTTCACTGTGAGAAACATGAATATTGACTTTAGAAGAAGTCTCACCAGATCCTGTCTGTGGGAGGAGGAGGGATGTTGACGGCCAGCGTTCCTCTGAGCTCCTGCAGCTCCACCGTGAGGAGGAGCGGCGTGTTAGAAACCTCCTCCATCTTCTTCTTGATGAACTCCGTCTCTGTGGCCTTCTGGAAGTATTTAGACTTGGTGATCTTGTCCACGAAACGCATGATCTTACTGGGCTTGTGTCCCCCGACAAACCTGTGTTTAAAGAAAAAAAGAGGTTAAAGTCACATACTGAAGTTATTGTAGCTGTCTTTTTATTTTTTTCTGTTCTGTACAATTAATTGCAATGATAAATATATATATACAGTCATGGAAGAAATTTTTAGACCATTGTTTTCTTCAATTTCTTGTTAATTTTAATGCCTGGTACAACTAAAGGTTCATTTGTTTGGACAAATATAAGAAAACAACAAAATTAGCTGATAAGAGTTTAATTTAAGAGCTGATATCTAGACATTTAACATGGTTTTATTCATAAAAAAACAAGATCATTATCTAGAAAACCATGAATGTATATATATTTAGTATTTCTTGATGAATTCCAAGTTCTTCAGTCCCAATTAAAATTATTCTAGTTGAGTAATTTATCTTCACTATGACCTTCATCATCCTAGATGGTCTTCTTCCGTCTCTATTTTTATCTTAAAGCAGGGGTCTCAAACTCTAATTACCTGGGGGCCGCTGGAGGCAGTAGACAAATGACAACAAAAAAAGACACAAAATTACAAAAAAAAAGACACAAAACGACAGAAAAAAACACAAAATTACTAAAAAAAAGACACAAAATTACAAAAAAAAAGACACAAAATTATTTAAAAAAAGACACAAAATTATTAAAACAAGATACAAAATTACCAAAACAAGACACAAAATTATTTTAAAAAGACACAAAATTATTAAAACAAGACACAAAATTACTAAAAAAAGACACAAAATGACAAAAAAGGCACAAAACTATTTTAAAAAGACACAAAATTATTAAAACAAGACACAAAATTACCAAAAAAGACACAAAATTACCAAAAAAGACACAAAATTACCAAAAAAAGACACAAAACTATTTTAAAAAGACACAAAATTATTAAAACAAGACACAAAATTACCAAAAAAAGACACAAAATTATTAAAACAAGACACAAAATTACCAAAAAAAAGTAACTAAAGGGACCTTCCACACACAACACGGTAAAGTGCCATTCATATAAAACTCACATTAAACTTTCATATCAAGGTGGGGGCCACAAAATATAGTCACGAGGGCCACAATTGGCCCGCGGGCCGCCAGTTTGAGACCCCTGTCTTAAATGACCCTTTCATACTGCTCTGATAGGATCTGGTGTGAATGATGAAGATGATTCTCACCCTTCGGCTCCAGACGAGTCGTTGGAGAGCTCCGAGGAGTCTTCCTCATCTGAAGAACCAGCGCTGGACGACTCTTCATCACTGTCAGCCAGACAGTAGGTCCTCGGTCTGTAGCTGGACAGACACACACACACACACACACACACACACACACACACACACACACACACACACACACACACACACACAAAAATACACAAAAAGACACAAAAAGACACAAAAAGACACACACACACACACACACACACAAAAATACACGAAAATACACAAAAAGACACAAAAAGACACACACAGACACAAAAAGACACACACACACACACACACACACAAAAAGACAAACACAGACACAAAAAGACACAAAAAGACACACACACACACGCACACAAAGACACACACAAAAAGACACACACACACACACACACACACAGACACAAAAAGACACACACACAGACACAAAAAGACACACACACACACACACACACACACACAAAGACACACACAAAAAGACACACACAGACACAAAAAGACACACACACACACAAAAAGACACACACAGACACACACACACAAAAAGACACAAAAAGACACACACAGACACACACAGACACAAAAAGACACACACCGACACACACACACACACACACAAAAAGACACACACAGACACAAAAAGACACACACAGACACAAAAAGAAACACACAAAGACACACACAAAAAGACACACACAGACACACACCGACACACACACACACACACACAAAAAGACACACACACACACACACACACACACAGACACACACCGACACACACACACAAAAAGACACACACAAAGACACACACAAAAAGACACACACCGACACACACACACAAAAAGACACACACACACACACACACACACACACACACACACAGGTCAGAGTGATGCTGTGTCTGGTTCATTGAGCTCTGTAGATGAATTATAATATAATCAACAGATGAGTGATGGAGACGATGAGAAGGTGACATGGTGAACAGACTGAGAGCTTCTCACATGCACGACTGATAACCCTTTTGAAAACATCAACATTTTGAGAAAAAAATCAGCAAGTCAGTTAAAAAAAGCTGCTCTGTCTGTCTTCTGTTCAACTTTCAGATGTGATTTAATGTGAAAGTGAATCTTTCTTTGGGACTGACCGTTACTGAGCTGCTTCTCATTTACTGGCAGTTCAACTGATCATAAACTTTACGTGAACTCAAATGGAAAGAGTCTCTGTCTGCATGTCGAAACCATAGACTGTATAAAATAGGTCTAAAATTTGATTTTAAGTTTGGCTGCAAAAAACAGTCTGTAACTTCTAAAAAAAACACTTCTGACTTCTGACCGTAAATAATGGCCCCATTTAGAAGAAAATAGAAGATAAAGAATCGTATGATTTGGGGCGGGGCTACCTTTGATTGACAGGTCACTGACAAGGCGAGCCGTCATCAGGAGAGAAGCAGAACAATGCGTATCCACGGCAACGTGTCAATAAAGTTATATATAACGTCATATAGATAGAAAAAAGGACGTTTAGCGGTTTGGTCTCATAACTTTGACCCTTTCACTGTATTTTCACTTAATGACGTATTATCTGAACGTTTTGTTGATTAAATGTCTTGTTCAGTGTTTGGTTGGACTAACAGACACTCCAAGGAGTCGCTGCAACTTTTATTGTTAGCTAATGTTAGCTCGCGGCTAACGAACGGCATGATGCAACAGTGTGTTTGGACCTCTGGCAGCCTGGACAGGTTGATAGGATTTATTTCGGCTCGCGCAGACAGACAGATGATGTGGGGACAGGACTGAAACAGACAGGTGGGCATGCTTCTCTATAATTTTGCAGATTTGCAGACTGGACTCTGAGGGGTTAACATATCCTGCTCTGACTGCAGCTGGGAGAGACTGCTGTGGGAGGACTGGGCCGCTTGTGAGTGCTTTGGGAGGGCAGTTAAGAGTCAGAACGAGTCTCCAAAAGTCTCCAGTAACACCAGCAAAAGTCGCTGGATTTGTTGCTGGTCACTTTTTAAAAAAATAGTCTCTAAGGGGGTCTGAAAAGTCGCTAAATATAGCAACAAAGTGGCTAAGTTGGCAACAACTGTTCTGTACAATTAATTGCAATGATAAATATATAAATACAGTCATGGAAGACATTTTTAGACCCTTGTTTACTTCAATTTCTTGTTTATTTTAATGTCTTGTGTATTTTAATGCTCATTTTGTGTATTTTTATTGGTCATTTTACGTCTTTTTTGGACTTTTTGTTTCTTTTTTGGTCAATTAGTTGTTGTTTTCTTCAATGCATTTTAATGTCTGGTTCAAAAGTCTCCAGTAACACCAGCAAAAGTCGCTGGATTTGTTGCTGGTCACTTTTTTTAAAAATAGTCTCTAAGGGGGTCTGAAAAAGTCGCTAAATATAGCAACAAAGTGGCTAAGTTGGCAAGTTGGGCCGAAGTTTTTCTGGACACGTAATGACGTAATATAATTTTTTTATTTTTTATTTAACCTTTATTTAACCAGGGAATATCCCATTGAGATTAATATCCTCTTTTTCAAGGGAGCCCTGGGAATAATTGATTCCAGGGAGAAAAATCGATTTTTAAAATCACCCCATAAAAAAAATCGCGATATGTACATGAATCAAATTTTTCCCCACCCCTATTTGATTGGTGTATCTCAACTGCATTTACCCTGACGTACATACTGTATATTTACCATAGATATTTACATGTTCTTGTAAGGAGTCAGAAAAATAATGAAAGCACTGAACACACTTAGAATGAATGAAGTGAAATGAGATGAAGCTTTGAGTGGAAACATGAAATGAGACCAACACAAACTATTAACATGCAGAAGGAGAGAATTAATCAATAGAGTTGAACAGAAGAAATCACTGTTGAAAGAAGAACTCACCAAGAGAAGATACATATCCATTAACAGCCGCAGAAAGGTTGAATCCAGAAGGCAGAAAAAAGAACAAGAAGATATAAAAGAGAGCAAAGATACAGAATACTGAGACACCAGACACCTGACACACATTTATACTGTTAGAGTCAGGTAGAGGGAGGAAGGGATTTCATTAAAAAAAAGAAAAGATAACACAGATTAGGGAACACATATTTAACATTAATTAGTTGCTTATTCGCATGTAAATCAGTAACATATTGTCTGTTAATGAGTCATTGCTCAGTAGTTATTAATGCCTTATTCTGCATGGCCTTATTATACAACCAGTAAGACATTAACTAAGAGTTTTCCCTCAATAACCTCAGAATTGTTGATTATTAGTAGTAAGTAAGGAAGTTGTTGTATATGAGTTATGATCTTAATATGTTTTACTTTGTATGGACAAAAAACAACAACATTAAAACTCCCAATAGAATGACCAAAAAACACATAAAAGACACTCAAAAATGACCAAAAAACGCGAAAGACAGAAAAACTGAAAAAAAAACACAAAAAAAGATTTAAAAAAAAACAATAAAATGACAAAAAAACACATAAAAAACACAAAAATGACCAAAAAACACAAAAGACAGAAAAACAGAAAAAAACACCAAAAACATTTAAAAAAAAAAACAATAAAATGACAAAAAACACATAAAAAACACACAAAAATGACCAAAAAACACAAGACAGAAAAACATAAAAAAACCCCACAAAAAACATAAAAAAACAATAAAATGACAAAAAACACATAAAAAACACAAAAATGACCAAAAAACACAAAAGACAGAAAAAATACACAAAAAATTCAAAAAACGCATATTAAAAACAGACAAAAAATACACAAAAACAGACAAAAATGACAAAAAATACACAAAAACGCATAAAAAAACAAAAAAAATACAAAAAATACATAAAACACAAATACATAATGTCAATCATTATTAATAATGATTGACATTACAATCTACTAATCCTCATCAATCATCAAAAGGAGCCACCAGTCAGTCAAAGGTCTGGAGAAGGTGTTTGCTATTTGTCGTTTCCATGGTTTCGTTACTTATTTGCGTGCTAATTATCAGCTAATTAATGTTGAATGTGTGTTCCCTAATATAAAGTGTTACCAGATATTTAAACGTGGCTTTGACCGTCTCACCCGTCTTTTCCAAACTCTCCAAAGCGAACGCTCTCGCCCTCCTTCCCCAGACGGATCAGGTTCATCTTGGTCTCCAGAGTCATCAGGAAGGATCCGCTGTAGGAGATCTCCAAGTCAAACCACAGACCTGAAAGGACACCAAGCCAGTTAGAAATGTTGATCTGGGAGCAAATACAAGAAGTGAAAGTGTGGATGATTTGGGGATGTGAGCTGATTTACAGTAAACAAGAGGACTCGATTGTCTGCGTCTCTATATTTAAACACAGACCAATATAATACAAGGAAAAGTATGTGAACCCTCTGAAATGAGCAAGTGTCCCAAGTAAAGACAAACACAACGTGCTGAACTCTGGAGTTTTGGGCTATTTTGTCCATTTTTTAATCCTTTTCATCCTGCCTGTATACACCACATAAAAATTGTTTAAATGCCATGTTGGTATAAAAACACAGAAAATGACCAAAAAGACAGAAAATGACCAAAAAAAGACAGAAAATGACTAAAAAAAAAGACAGAAAATGACTAAAGAAAGACGGAAAATGACCAAAAAAAAGACACAAAATGACCAAAAAAGAAACAAAAAGACAAAAAAAGACACAAAATGACCAAAAAAGACACAAAATGACCCCAAAAAAACAGAAAATTACCAAAAAGACACAAAAAGACAAAAAAAGAAACAAAATAACTACAAAAAGACACAAAATGACCCAAAAAAGACAGAAAATGACTAAAAAAAAGACACTAAATGACCAAAAAAGGCATTTTTTACAGCCGTTTTAGGCCTAAATGGGTTAATTTTTGTCTCCTTGACACGTGGAGCCCCTCAGGGCACACTCCTCGGCCCATTAAACGTCTCAATCTATCCCTGACTCTTTTGTTCTCCACCTCTAACATTCTTCCCTCGACATCTTGGCCTTTCTGTGGCATCACAGACGTGGAAACTCCAGCAGATTTTATTGTTTTGATCCCTCCTTAGACGAGAAAGACACATTGAAAGTCTTAGTGAAGGGAGGGGAAGAAAAGAAAAGAGGCAGAGATCATAAGGTTCTTTGAACAGAGGAGAAACAGTTGGAGAGCACCAAGCTCCTGTTTGATATCAGCAGGAGGAGGTCTGGCTCCATAAACAGGGCTCTCCTTTTATTCCTTTTACCTCCGCTCCACCAAACCTGCTGTAATCTGGATTAAACTAACTCCTCTAAAGCCTCAATCCACCGCCTGGCTGCACGGGGCAGACTATGTGCTCTGGTTTCTACTTTTCTCTCTCTTTCTTTCTCTCTTTTCAACACTAGATCACTTCTTCTTGTGTACAAAGAGCCAGAGAGACTCATGAACATTCGTGTGGTTTCTCTTTTCTACCACTGGGAGGCAGCAGAGGACGACACATGATGGATTAAAGATGACTGAGCCTCCTTACTGTCCATTTATTAACCCATAAGAACCTATGGTGACACGGGTGTAACAAACACTTTAAATCAGGGGTCTCAAACTGGCGGCCCGTGGGCCAATTGTGGCCCTCGTGATGATATTTTGTGGCCCCCACCTTGATATGAAAGTTTAATGTGAGTTTTATATGAATGGCACTTTACTGTGTTCTGTGTGGAAGGTCCCTTTAATTACTTTATGTGGTAATTTTTGTGTCTTTTTAAATAATGTTGTGTCTTTTTTAAATGATTTTGTGTCTTTTTAATAATTTTGTGTCTCTTTTTAGCCTGGGTATACCCAGACTGCCTTGCGCGCTTGAATTTGATTTCGAACCTCCAGGCGGTCTGGCAACGAGGCGATTATCTTAGCCCTGTTTTAGGGATCCAATCACAGAGCGGGGAGGGACGGTGAGACGATGACGCGTACTACTCGGCACTTGGAAGCATTCCGGATCCAACATGGCTGCTGCAGACGCGAAACTCTCTTTAGCTGCAGATGGTGTTTTAAATAGTTTAGAGCGAAAGTTGAAAGGCGAAAGGTCTCTCGGCAGCTCCGCTGTCCCCCGGCTGGTAGCGAGATCACCGGTAGCGGGGCTATTAGCGCCGCACGGGCGGTTTCTGCGGCTCGTTGCGCCGAGCCGGTGAGACCGCCGGTCACCGCCGGTGATCTCGCTCCGAATCGGGGGACAGCGGAGCCCCCAGAGACCCCCAGCAGCTTGTTTATTGCCCATAAAATCAGTGGATGTGTGTGGCAGAATGACATGAGGGGGAATAAAGCGTGAAAATAAATAATCTTGCAGAAAGCGAGAACTGGAGAAGCAAAGCAGCAGCAACACTCTCTCACAGACACACACACAACAAACATCCATCTCTGTTGCTCTACTACGTCATCTGGTATAACTGATCTGATTGGCTAAGAGCTACCTACAGACGCTTTGATAGACATTCTAAGCGTCCAATAAACGGCTCTGGAGGATCGTAAACCACACCTCCTCTACGGAGAAATGAACGGCAGGTGTCCAGACCTAATCTCCAATGAGATTTGGTCTGGTGTTAGCCAGGCTAGTCTCTTTTAGTAATTCTGTCTTTTTTTTGGTATTTTGTGTTTTTTTTTTAATAATTTTGTGTCTTTTTTTGGTAATTTTGTGTCTTTTTTAAATGATTTTGTGTCTTTTTAATAATTTTGTGTCTTTTTAAAATAATATTGTCTTTTTTAGTAATTCTGTGTCTTTTTTGGTAATTTTGTTTTTTTTTAAATAACTTTGTGTCTTTTTAATAATTTTGTGTCTTTTTTTTGGTAATTTTGTGTCTTTCTTAAATAATTTTGTGTCTTTCTTAAATAATTTTGTGTTTTTTTTTGGTAATTTTGTGTCTTTTTAATAATTTTGTGTCTTTTTTAGTAATTTTGTGTCTTTTTTTAAATAATTTTTGTGTCTTTTTAAAAATAAATGTGTCTCTTTTGGTAATTCTGTCTTTTTTTTTTTTTTTTTTAGTAATTTTGTGTCTTTTTTGGTCATTTTGATTCTGCCTCCAGCGGCCCCCAGGTAATTTGAGTTTGAGACCCCTGCTTTAAAACTTCTATAATCTCCCATATTCAGCTTTATTCTTATCTTTAACACATTAAATCCCAAAGCGACACATACTAACACCCTGGTGTGGTGGTCATGTGACTGTGAGAGAAATGACTTCTCCAAAATGTGTCTGTGACTGGAAACAGAAATCTAAAAAAAGCTTATTTCTTGTTACTAGGCTTATTTTAAACCCATTTAACTATTCTAATCCATTAATAGGGTGTCCTGTATTGCATTTAACCCTATTATAGTTTGTTATTTGTTTTTATGTATTATTGATTTATTATTATTTTGTTACTTAAAAATAAATCTGAATTTTTTTTTTTTTGTTAAAACACTATTAATGTCACAATTTTAATAAATGTTGTGGAGATGCAGAGAAAAGGGCAAATTTGTGATTCTGTAAGTAGAAAAGGTGTTGAGTTTATTGATTTTAAAATAAGAAATATCACAAAAATAAATACCATAAACGCCCAATGTGACATATATGTCACATCACAGATCTTTAACAATTAGGGGTAGTATTTATTTATTTATTTTTTTTCAAAAACATCAGAAATGTGTTCTATGTGCTATATCCCCCATAATTTTCTTTTAAGGACAACTGGGTCTGGGTTCTTATGGGTTAAAACTCATCTTAAAACCTGTTTTTATTCCTTTTTGGCTTTCTACCACATGAGACTCTGCTCTTTTTTTAGTGTTTTTATGGTTTGTGTGTGCTGAATGATGTGATAATGCAATGAGTCTGGTGTTCCAGAGGGAAACACAATCAGAGTGAAAGTGAGTCGGACAGAAAGTAGAAATAAAAGCAGAAAAAAAACCTTTGACCCTTCAGAGTTTGGGGCCATTCTGTTGGTTCATTCTGCCTGTTTAAACCACTTTAAAGTGTTCATCATGACGTGTTGGTATCTTTGTTTTCAGCACAACATGACCAATATGACCTGATTATTATTATTTCATTTTGACTTACTGGATCAACATGTTGAACACAAAAACACATTAAAAAAACACACACAAAAAAGACCAAAAAACACAAAAGACAGAAAAACACACAAAATATACAAAAAAAAACCACACAAAAACCCAAGAAAAAAACAAATAAAATTACAAAAAAAACACATAAAAAACACACAGAAATGACCAAAAAACACAAAAGACAGAAAAACAGAAAAAAATACACAAAAACATACAAAAATGACTAAAAACACAAAGACGCACAAAAAATACAAAAAACACATAAAAACAGAAAAAATACAAAAAAGACATAAAAACACATAAAAACAGAAAAAATACAAAAAAGACATAAAAACACACAAAAAATACAAAAACACACAAAGACGCACAAAAAAAGACATTAAAAATGCATCGAAATGCAGACAGACACTGCAAAATAAAATAAAAATATCTGCAAAAACTTCATTAAAATCATGTTACTACACTTGGTCGAGGTGTTTTTTACCTTTGCTGAAAAAGAGTTGATGCACTAAATGGGACGTGGAAACTTGTGGGAAAGCCAAAACTTTAGAGGAAAGCTACACTACACTACACTTAGCTGACAGCTTTAGTTATTAGTTACTTTTTGGGTCAAGATTTAACATGAGGGAAAATATTTAAAAAATATACCGGTATAATAATGAACGATATGATATGACACACAACCTATGAAGAATTAAGAGTGTTTTGCACATACTGCAAAGAAACAGATGAGCTTGAAGAAGAGAGAGTAAATAGACACAAATGTACAACACAACTCTGTGTGGAGATACGCACACACACACACACACACACACACACACACACACCCAGCTGGAGGCTGATCGATGCTCTCAGCTGGTTCCAGGAAGGGTGGAGGTCAGATACGGTGAACAGAGAACCTGAGAACCTGAGAAGCTCCAGGAAACGACCAGAGGAAACTTTAAAAAGAGAAACTAAAGGGACCGATTCACTGCTGCTTCAGGTAAAAGGCTCTTATTGATCTCTTATTGATCCTGGAAACACAGCTAAACGTTCTCTACAGACGAATAAAAGCTGCAGAATACAGAAACATGCAGAGAAACAACATGCTTCATTTATTATTAACTAGTTTTTATTTCATTTAGTCTTTTGTTTGGATTGTTTACCTCTTTCTGCTTCCTGTTTAATTTCATTTACAAGAAGAACACTGTAAAATAAGGTGTTTAGTCTAAAAACCAGATCAAACAGTAAATCTGAGGGAAATGATCTTGCTGCATGGACAGATAATTTACCTTGACAAGATTTATTAAATTAAGATTATTAAGTCTTTTATTGGTGTTTTTTTTGTCTTTTTGTGTCTTTTTTGTGGTTTTTTTGTGTCTTCTTTTGGGTGATTATATGTCTTTTGTTTCTTTTTTTGGTGTTTTTTTTTGGCTTTTTGTTTCTTTTTTGGTCATGTTATGTCTTTCTTGGTGTTTTTTGTGTTTTTTTGTGTTTTTTTGTGTTTTTTGTCTTTTTGTGTCTTTTTTGTTGTGTTTTTTTGTTTTTTTGTTTTTTGTGTCTTCTTTTGGGTGGTTATACATCTTTTGTGTCTTTTTTTGGTGTTTTTTGTCTTTTTGTTTCTTTTTTGGTCATTTTATGTATTTTTTGCAGATTTTTTGCATCTTTTTTTGTGTTTTTTTTGTCTTTTTGTGTCTTTTTTGTGGTTTGTTTTGTGTTTTTTTGACTTTTTGATTATTTTTTTGTCTTTTAATGTCTTTTTGTGTCTTTTTTGTGTCTTTTTGTGCCTTTAACATCTTCTTTAGGTCACAAAATGACCAAAAAAGACAAAAAATGTACAAAAGAGATAAATTAAAGCTGCCAGCAGTGATGAACTGGCCCGAGCAGAGTGACCTGATGATTATTTGGTTCTTAGCAAGATAAAAAAAACTTTAGATTTAGAAGTGTTAGATCATTTATCTTGTTTTAAGAGTTAATTCCTTATTCAAAGCGTTCAACATGCTTATTTCTAAATTTAATAATCTTAATTTAATAAATCTTGTCAAGGTAAATTATCTGTCCATGCAGCAAGATCATTTCCCTCAGATTTACTGTTTGATCTGGTTTTTAGACACCTTTTTTACAGTGAAAGTCTAAAAATGAAGCCGTTTTCTGTTTTAGATTGACTTTAGACCAATACACTCGCATTCTCTTCTAAAGAAATAAAAATACTTGGCATCATATTGTAATTTCCGAAAGGAAGCTCAACTTGACCCGATGACCCGTCCAAACGGTTGATGTTGTTTATTATACAGTTTGTTTGGAGCGGCTCTTGTTTTGCCTGGAACGTTTCCAATAAATGCCATTGTCGTCTCAGTCGGAGATGAATCAATTGTTGAACTCTGCAGCGATAAAAATGACTCATAGAGCAGCAGAGAGAGAGAGACGGTGAGTCAGGACACAAAGAGGAAGATGGAATGAAAGGGAATGCAAGAGGAAGAGGAAAAAGTTAGACTGTACATATGAAACAGCTGCAGAGAGAAATCTGTCACTGAATAAAAGGAAAATGTCCCACGTTATTCCTCAAAGAGAGAAAACTCAAAGCTGATGTATGTCGAAAAATGACAAAACTAGAACACAGTTAGCAGAAACATTCTGACATTATATAATAGTTGTGCACTTACATGTTAATTATATAGTTTTGAGTCTAATTTACCTACTGAACATAGCTTTATGGCAGGGGTCTCAAACTTTTTTTGTTGGTAACATTGTCTTTTTTTTTTTTTTTAATTTGTGTCTTTTTTTTATTTTTTTAAATCTTTTTTAATTGTGTGCATTTTTTAAATAATTGTGTGTCTTTTTTGGTAATTCTGTGTATTTTTTTGGTCATTTTGTGTCTTTTTTTGTCATTTTGTGTCTTTTTTTGTCATTTTGTGTCTTTTTTAAGTAATTTTAGATGTTTTTTCAGTCATTTTGTGTCTTTTTTTGGTCATTTTGTGTCTTTTTTTAAAAGTAATTCAATTTTTTTTCTCTCATTTTGTGTCTTTTTTGTCATTTTGTGTCTTTTTTAAGTAATTTTGAGAGAGAGAGAAAACTCAAAGCTGATGCACGTCGAAAAATGACAAAACTAGAACACAGTTAGCAGAAACATTCTGACATTATAGTCGTGCAGCTGCAGCAGGAAAATCTTTGCTCCCTCACAAAGTTAAACCTCCGATTCTCTGATCCACAGAAAGCCAGAAGACCTGATGAAGTATTTAGAGCCAAGAGCTCACTAACCAATCAGAGTCTCTTCTGTAAGCAAAGCCTTCAGTTATGAAGTGTTTCCAGGGTTTATAGTACATAACCCTTTGGTGAAGGAGATTTCTTCAGTATAAATGGAGCATATTTGCCCTTTGGTAACACTTGAAACCAGTCAACAACAACAGCAGCAGCAGCCTGGATAACTGTGAGCAGGGTGACTGGAGGTCAGAGTGGCTGGCTGCGGTTGGAAAGCAGAGGAAAGGTTTCTACTGGTTCTACTGTTTCTACTGGTTCTCATGTACCCAGCATGTCTCTGTAACCTGGAGATGACCTCAGCCTGACAGCTGAGTGGGTGGGAGGGCATGTTTAGCTGCAGAGTCTGATGAAACTTATTGTTATTACGTCCATTAAGGAAGTCATGTTTTGGGGTTTGATTTGTGTGTTTTTCAGCAGGATTATAGAAAAATAACTGCTTTGATTTCATTCAACTTGAGCCAAGGGTGTAAATAAACCAAAGAAGAACCCTAGACTGCAAAAAAAACCTGCTCAGCAACATTTCTTCCTTTGAGCTCCACGTGATGAGGGTCACATTTACAGTTTAACTCATTGTTGTCATCATATACACACCAAGGTTATTATAGTTAAGGAAAACTAACGAAATAATGAAAACTAGACTTGAAAAAACATTTTCGTTACTGAAATAAAAATAAAAACTAGATATTTTAAAAAAACGATAAGTAACTGAAACTGAACTCAACAAAAAACTCACAAAAAGACCATAATACCTATCATTGATCCGACTTGAAAAATGAAAAAATAGCTTTGTTAGAGCGATCTAAAAAAACTGTTACATCTCCCTTTTTTAGAATTCTTCCTGCGTTTTTAATATGGGAGCCAATGAGGCTGTTGGTGGTGTTGGTGGATCATCTTTGCGTCCTACGCCCAAACTATAACTCTGACAGCTTTACCAGAGGATTGTGAGGGAGAAGACTCATTTTCCTACGTTTCTATGTATAAATTATTTCTGTAGAGTGGAATTTGCGGCCTGGAGCGCAGTTTTCAAATTTATTTTTTGACAGTTTCTTCTCTCCCTCTACACTCTGGCGATGATGTCACACACTGTGACACGAACATTCCGTACAATACACACCCATTATAATCTCAGAATTTCTCCAAAAATGATCATGGTCATTGAACAGGGATTGATAAAAAACTATATGACCTATCGAAACGCGGATTAATACACCGATACACAAGACTTGTGTCTACTTTTTAAAGTTTAAATGGAGTCTCTAGGTGAAATTATGCCAGAGACGTAGACATTTAAAAATCTCCAATTATTGTTCTTTTTCGCTCATTTTTTGTCGGTCGTCCCATTCACTTCAATGCAAAATTTTGGGCAGCATACTAAATGTTAGTTGTTGGTTAATATTGGAAGCATTTCAGTGTGAACAGTGTTGTTTTTATGGAGCTTTATGATGGAGAGTGTCAGCTCTGTGATCTGATTGGTCACAGCAGGAAGACAGAGAAAGAATAGAGCAGAGAGTCTGGAGAATAAATGTCACTGTGGAGATTACAGAAACTATTCAGCTCCTTTGACATTTCATAGAGTAAATATAGCTTTGAAGCAGTTTGTGTATGAAAGAAGTGGGCGTGGCCAATGTGGAAGTGTTTTAGACCTGCATTCTTTCTGATTGCCAGCAGGGGGAGACTTGGTAAAACAGGATTAATGTTCCGTTAATTAGATTATTTACATTGCAGCACATAGAGAGAGTCTAACGGCTAATGGTGCGTTCAAGGTCTACACAAATGTCAGAATTTTCAACGTTGTTCCGAGCTCCAAGTTCTGACTTTCAGTGTAAATTAAACACACCATGCGGTGTTACAGAAGGAACGTATTAGACCCGCCTTCAAAATAAAAGCAAACACATGTAGCTTTCAAAATAAGAGCACATGGATGTGTTAGCAGAGTCCACCACAGAATTTACAAGAAGACTGTCAAAATAAGAGCCTTAAATAAAACATATAAGAACGCTTATTATCCTTTACAATAATTCATTAAAATATGCAATGATTCAGATGGAATAGTTCATTAGAATGTGTGAGAGGCACCAAATTTAGACTTTTAGGGCAAAAATGTCCCCAGGTTTATTTATTTAAGTTGCTGTTGCACTACTGTTTTGTAGATTGTTTTATTTAAAAATAAATGGCTTGAATCTGCTGTATTATTCATGTTTTTGAAGGGTTTAACCTGAGCCAGGCCTCACCACAATGAGAATCATATCAGATTGTATAGTGGTCTATGACAAAAAGAACCTCCTTCTCACTTGATTAATTACCCCCAATTAACATTTTCTAATGAGTTTATGGTATCAATGGCTAGTTTCTTGTCTTCAATACAGCGTGATGCTCATTTCACAAATTATGGCCCCATTTAGAAAAAAAATAGGTGATAAAGCAGGGTATGCATAGTTTCCTTGAAAAATATATTATTATTAGTATTTTGATATCCATTGATTGATTTTGGAGATAAAATGTGTGGTGAGCAAATATTTATGTAACTGCCACACTGAATTAACTTTATATACACTACCGGTCAAAAGTTTTAGAACACCCCAATTTTTCCAGCATTTTATTAAAATTCAAGCAGTTCAAGTCAAATGAACAGCTTGAAAGGGTCCAAAGGTAAGTGGTGAACTGCCAGAGGTAAATAAAAAAAGGTAAGCTTAACCAAAACTGGAAAATAATGTACATTTCAGAATTATACAAGTAGGCCTTTTTCAGGGAACAAGAAATGGGTTAACAACTTAACTCTATGGAGTCTTGGGCTATTTTGTCCATTTTTGAATTCTTTTCATGTCTTTGTAAGTCATTTTGTGTCTTTTTTTGGTCATTTTGTGTCTTTTTTGTCATTTTGTCTCTTTTTTTTGTAATTTTGTGTCTTTTTTTGTAATTTTGTGTCTTTTTTTCGTCATTTTGTGTCTTTTGGTGTCTTTTTTGGTCATTTTGTGTCTTTTTTTAGTCCTTTAGTCCAACATAAAATGTGATTTTGAATCTTTTTTTTATTTTCAAAACACTCATGCTCAATAAAGAATTTTAAATGTGCATTAATTTCAGAGTACACTGAGACATTAAACTGCATCATTTTCAATTAAATTCTGGAAAAGTTGGTGTGTTCTAAAACTTTTGACCAGTAGTGTATGTTTAAGTTAATACTAGGATATTGTTGCTTAAATAGAAATCTTTGGGGATCCAAACATATTTTTGAAGATATTACATGTATACGGAAACTTGTAATGATCGCCTTCTGAGTACTGTCACTTTAAATGACTTTTGTTTCTTTTGGTTACCACGGTAACGTAAGGTCGTAGTTGAGGCTGACTGTACTTTTTCCCAGCTGGACAGAACTCCTCGGTAACCATCTTTACGTTGTTTTTCTTTTCTTTTTTACCTTCAACTCTGACATATAAATGGTGTTTGAGCTTCCACTGCATGAAATAAACACGCAGTGTGACGGTAAAGACTTGTTTTCTGTTCTTATTACAGCTTTAAGGACCCGTGGAGACCCCCGGGTCTCTACAAACTCCAAGAAGCAACACTGTTTTATCTGGCCTGGAGCTTTCAAAATAAGAGCGCATGGATGTGTTAGCAGAGTCCACCACAGAATTTACAAGAAGACTGTCAAAATAAGAGCCTTACAATAAAACATAGAAGAACCCTTATAATCCTTTACAATAATTCATTAAAATATCCAATGATTCAGACTGAATAGTTCATTAGGATGTGTGAGAGGCACCAAATTTAGGCTTTTAGGGCAAAAATGTTCCATATGTCCCCGGACGACCAGATTTATTTATTTAAGTTGCGGTTGCACTACCGTTTTGTAGATTGTTTTATTTAAAAACAAATGTAAAAATAAATGAACTCCTCCGTAACCATCTTTACGTTGTTTTTCTTCTTTTTTTACCTTCAACTCTGACATATAAATGGTGTTTTAGCTTCTCCTGCATAAAATAAAGGTGCAGTGTGACGGTAAAGACTTGTTTTCTGTTCTTCTTACAGCTTCAACGACCCGTGGAGACCCCCGGGTCTCTACAAACTCCAAGAAGCAACACTGTTTTATACTGTTTTATCTGTCCGAGAGGATAGAAGTGAGTTTTTCACAGAAGCTCTGATGCGTTTCTGCAGCAGAGGTGTTGCAGAGACTCTGAGGGGCGAAGCTGCAAACTCACCACATCCACTCAGTGATTTCCTGGGGAAACCCGACACTTCAACTTCTCATTAAGACCTACGGATTCATAACAGATGCATCCTGACAGACATCCTGCTCTTTATATCTCTTATCTTTAATATGGGCGCGGCTCACTGATCACTGCTTTTAAACAAGTTAAATCATTATTAACCCTTTGATGCACAACATGGGTGTAAAATGACCCTCATTCATTCCCTTCATGTTATTTAATGCTGCTGTGTGTTTCTGTGCTCTATCTTTTGATATCAACTTATTTTATGATTGAATATTTCAAGTATTCTTTAAATATCTTGTTTTTGACAACAACAGATCATTATTTCCATTTTTCCTCTCATACTTTATGAAGAAAAACAAAGGTTCTGTATTATTACATAGCTAACTACTTGGCTAAGTAGCTTGCTAAGCTAACTACTTAGCCAAGAAGCTAGCTTAGTAGTTAGCTTAACAAGCTACTTAGCTAACTACTTAGCAAAGAAGTTAACTAAGTAGTTAGCTTAGCGAACTACGTAGCTAAAAAATGGATATGTGCCATTTTTGACCCATGTTGTGCATTAGAAGAGTAGTGACACAAAAAGGGATTTTATTAAAATATGAATAAAGGAAAACGTAAAATTAGGATGTATGATGATCAAAAACAAACTAATTGAGGAAAACCTGGAATACTGAATGATGAAAATAATTTATTGCAAAGATATAGAACATAAAAACTCTGTCACTGGGTCACTTTAGACCATGTTGTGCATCAAAGGGTTAAAAACCTATTTATTCTCCTTGGCTTTTTACTTTTTATTCCTTTATTTCCTTTTTAACTCTAACTTTGTTTTTAGATTGAGTTTCTATTACTATTTTATTGTTTTTTTAGTATTTAATGATTTCATTGTTTGTATTTATTACTCTATTTGTGTTTGATTTTTGTTGTATTTTAACAACTTTACAGCATTTTGGTCATCTGAGGTTGTTTTTAAATGTCTATAAATAAACTTTGACTTGATAACTTTGCACAGTGAACAGAGTCTTCCCTGTAAACATCACATAGAGCTCAACAGAGGAAATGTTGCTGCCAGGATCTCTTTAAATAATTAATTCAGAGTGTTTGACATTAATATTAGTGTCTTACCTCTGTAGTCGATGGAAGGTTTGGAGGCTCCGAGGATTCTGGGCGTGGCCGAGCCCATGTCCAGCTCTGTCAGCGTGAGCTCGTTCATGAAGTACGGCAACTGGAACACACAGAAACAAATACTGAGATCAACACACAGGCAATTAATAGAATTAATAATTCATTTGCAGATTGTGATCTAACCAAAGTGGGCGAGGGGAGAGAAACAACCTCGGGCTGCTGGATTATGGCAAAAATCTACATTTTGGTCAATAAAGAGTGACTTTGGAAACTTCTTGAATAATATTCTTTTAAAAAAATATTTTAACCAGACAATTTTCCTGTGTCTTTGCATACAATTTACATGGAAATCAAATGAAAATGAATAAAAACATTAATATATAATAATGCATACAATCAATCAGAAAAAACAGAAAAAAAGTCAGATAAACAGAAAAAAATAGTCAGAAAAAAAGGACAAAAATAGTCAGAAAACTGGGAAAATAGTCATTAAATAGAAATACCTACCCCCAAAAAACAGAAAAGTATTAGTCAGAAAAACAAACAAAAAATGTCAGAAAAAAATAAAAAAAATTAGTCAGAAAAACAGAAAAAAAAACAGAAAAAATAGTCAGAAAAACTGAAAAAAAACCCAGAAAAAATAATCAGATAAACAGAAAAAAATAGTCAGAAAAACATGAAAAAATAGTCAGAAAAAAATTGTCATTAAATAGAAATACCTACCCCCAAAAAACAGAAAATTTTCAGAAAAAAAAATTGTCAGAAAAACAAGAAAAAAAAAGTTAGAAAAACAAAAAAAATGTCAGAAAAAACAGGGAAAAAATAGTTATTAAATAGAAATAAATACCCCCAAAAAACAGAAAAAAATTAGTCAGAAAAAAAACAGGAAGTCTCCAATAACACCAGAAAAAGTCTCTGGATTTGTCTCCAGTCGCTTTCTTGAAAAATAGTCTCTAAGGGGGTCTGAAAAGTCGCTAAATATAGCAACAAAGTCACTAAGTTGCCAACACTGCTTCACCAGCTTTTACAAATGTTGCGTGTTGTTGTGGCGTCCAGTACTACGTCACATCCTGCTTAGTGTTCTATCCAATCAGCAACCAGGCTGTTATCAGGGGAGAATAAAGACCCTGCTCTGATATTGTAGTGGAAACAGTCTCACAGACCAAAGAGATGACAGGATGCAGCAGGATAGTTTTCCAGGATCAGAAACTATCAGCAGGATGAAGTGATAGAAGTGGATCATGAGGTGTTTCTGTCCTGTAAACCGTGTGGAGCTGCTCACAGATCAACATTCATTTATCTGTGTTTGTTTCTGCTCTGTGGGCTTCAACACATGTTGTTTTAGGCTGGACTCTGTTTTTTTAATGTTTACTTACAGTCATGGCCAAAAATATTGGCACCCTGCACTTCTGTCAGAAAATGATCCAGTTCTCCCAGAAAACTGTTGCAATTACAAACGCTTTGGGAGGAGTGGTGCATTATCTGACAATAGTCAGAAAACTGGGAAAATAGTCATTAAATAGAAATGTCTAGCCCCCCAAACAAAAACAGAAAAACAAAAAACAATTGTCAGAAAAAAAGAAAAAAAAAGGCAGAAAAACAGGAAAAAATTAGTCAGAAAAACACAGAAAAATAGTCAGAAAAACAGGGAAAAATGCTCATTAAATAGAAATAACTACCCCAAAAACACAGAAAAAATTGTCAGAAAAACAAAAAAACAATTGTCAGAAAAAAAGAAAAAAAAGTCAGAAAAACAGGGAAAAAATACTTAATAAATAGAAATAACTATCCCCCAAAAAACACAAAAAATAGTCAGAAAAACAAAAAAAATTTCAGAAAAAAAGAAAAAAAGTCAGAAAAACAGGAAAGAAATAGTCAGAAAGAAATAGTCAGAAAAAATAGTCCGAAAAACAGGGAAAATACTTATTAAATAGAAATAACTACCCCAAAAAATAGTCAGAAAAAGAAAAAAAATAGTCAGAAAAACAGGAAAAAATTGTCAAAAAAACAGGGGGAAAAAAAATATTAAATAGAAATAACTACTCCCCAAAAAACAGAAAAAAATAGAAAAACAAAAAAAATAGTCAGAAAAAAAGAAAAAGAAAAAGTCAGTTTAGTCCGGTCCATTTTTGGAGTTCTGTGTGGAATGATCAGATTTGCCTTTTTTTTCTTTGCTTTTTTTGTGTTGTTCCAAAGTAAACAAAAGAAATAAACATGTGAATACCAAAGCGTTTGTAATTGCAACAGTTTTCTGGGAGGAGTGGAGCATTATCTGACAGAAGAGCAGGGGGACAAGATTTTTGGCCACTTTTTCCCAGCTTGGGATAAATAAAGTATATCTATCTATCCATCTATCTAGAAGCCTGATGCTCCACTCACCCGTATCTTGCTGAGCTTCATCTGGATCTTCTTGGAGACCAGTTCGGCCCAGTGAGGCTCCGTCAGGAAGTCCCAGCAGACCCGACCCAGCGCTGCGTTCACCCAGGCAACCGCATCTTCCTCCTCCTCCTCCTCCTCCTCCTCCCTCGGCTGCACCGGAGCTGACATGGTGCTCTGGAGCTACAGACACACAGTTAATAAATATTAGGAGAAAATAATATGGATCTAATATCTCAGGTAGGGCTGGGCGATATAGACCAAAAGTCATATTTTTTTTTGTTGTTATTTGCACTTAAAAAAACATACAATCATAAAGAAAGAACAGTACAAGAACTGAAACATGCACAAATGCACGCACGTCTTTTTGAATAATTTTGTGTCTTTTTTAATGATTTTGTGTATTTTTTTAGTAATTTTGTGTCTTTTTTAGTAATTCTGTGTCTTTTTTTGGTCATTTTGTGTCTTTTTTTTGTAATTTATTTATTTAAATTCTGTCATTTTGTGTATTTTTTTTAGTAATTCTTTGTCTTTTTTGGTCATTTTGTGTCTTTTTAAAAATAATTCTGTGTCTCTTTTTGGTCATTTTGTGTCTTTTTTTCAGTAATTTATTTATTTATTTTCTGTCATTTTGTGTATTTTTTTTTGTAATACTGTATCTTTTTTTGGTCATTTTGTGTCTTTTTTTCAGTAATTTATTTATTTAATTTTCTGTCATTTTGTGTATTTTTTTTAGTAATTCTTTGTCTTTTTTTGGTCATTTTGTGTCTTTTTTAAGTAATTTACTTATTTTTCTGTCATTTTGTGTATTTTCTTTAGTAAGCAGCATTTATATAGAAAGAAAGATAGTTTTTTTAAACTATATATATATATATATATATATATATATATATGTTTCTATATTTCTATATCGATATATCGGCCAGCCCTAATCTCAGTACAGATTATAAAACATTTACGCCCCTAAATACAACCCATTCTACCGTTGTGATTATCTAAATGGATAATCCTCTGTATCGTTGACTTGTTGTTGTTTAGAACGTCCCCTGAGGGAGGAACCAGTACAGGTGTTGTTGTTTACCTTCTTGTCGGCCCCGGGGCTGCTCTGGGGACTCTGAGGACTCTGGGGACTCTGGACAGCAGGACTGGCCAGCGCCGGGCTGACCACGGCCTGTCTGGGCAGCAGGGACGCCATGTAGACGCTGTAGTCAAACATCTGTCTGGGTTTAGCTGCTGTAGCTGAGGACAGCGAGGACTCTTTGGATCGAGAGGACAGAACCTCGTCCAGACTGCTGCGGCTGCTGCTGCGACTGTGACTCAGAGCTGACACAGAAAACAAAGAAAATTACTTAAAAAAGACAAAAAAATGACCAAAAAAAGACACAAAATGACAAAAAAAGAGCTGTGACTGTGACAGCTCAGAGCTGTGGAAAGAAAATCTCAGCAATGAGACGTTTCTGCTGTCTTTAAATGACTAAAACTTGAAATCAGAAGGGCCATTTTTATATCTGCATGTATGGAATACCATGGCACAAAGACACGAAATGACAATAAAAAACAAAATTACTTAAAAAAGACAAAAAATTACCAAAAAAAGACACAAAATGACAATAAAAAACAAAATTACTTAAAAAAGACAAAAAATTACACAAAAAAAAGACACAAAATTAATAAAAAACGACACAAAATGACAATAAAAAAATAAATTATTAAAAAAAGACACAAAATTATTTAAAAAATACACAAAATGACTTAAAAAAAGACACAAAATGACAATAAAAAACAAAATTATTTAAAAAAGACACAAAATTACTGAAAAACACAAAATTACTTAAAAAAGACAAAATTATTTAAAAAAGACACAAAGTGACACAAAAAAGACATAATTACAACAACAAAAAAAGACACAAAATAATTTTATCTCACTTTTTCTTCATCACTATCTAGATAATAATTTCCCTTTCAAATAAACTCAATAATAATAATCATATAATAATGTATATTATTCTTGTCTACACTAATAAACACAATGAATAAATACGTATCGAATATCACAGTTAAAGCAGATTGTCTGCTTTGGTTTTTATGTGTAACTTTGTATATTTATCCAGAGCAGACTGTGGTAAGTGAACTTACTGCAGTCTGCTTTGGGTTTGAGTTGGAATTTTTTTGAGTTACTGCAATTTTTATATAATTGTTACTCTGAAATAAAGCAAAATTGAAATCTAAAACTGTGACACAAGATAAAACAGACATCAAGGAGTTCATTTTTAGTTATAACTCAATTTAGACCAAACATGTATTTACTGCACTCTGGTTTTGCTGTAAAAGGTTCAGTAGCAGTAACTAGAATGTTGTTTTTTCAGCTTTTATATTTAGTTTTCAGTGAATAAACATTTTTAAATTGATTTTGTTACAAGTGTATTTAAAAGTGTTTAACAACTCTAATCAAAGATTTGTGTATTTTAGACTTAATATTAAAAAGTAATAGTATATTTTAGTCTTTAAATCATTTTATTTAACTTTTTTTTACTAAATCACTATCTAGATAATATTTTCCCTTTCAAACAAACTTAATAATAATAATCACAGTTAAAGCAGATTGTCTGCTTTGGTTTTGAGTTGAATTTTATAGTTACTGCAATTTTTACATAATTGTTTCTCTGAAATAAAGCAAAATTTTAATCTAAAACTTTGTCACAAGATAAAACAGACATCAAGGAGTTCATTTTTTAGTAAATTTAGACCAAAATGTATTTACTGCAGTTAGTATTTGTAGGACAGAGACATTTCTTGTGAACACAAGCACCAGTTCTTCTCACCACTCTTACTTCCTGCAGCCCCTGAAGCTCTCTTCAGGTCCGTCTTGGGTCTGGACGCTGCCAGGAAGCGCTGGAACCATTCCTCCTTCTCCCTGCCGGTCCGTCCAAACAGGTAGAGGGTCATCAGGTCCCTGCTGGAGGAGGACCCCCCCCCCTCGCTCCGGCCCCGCCCCCTCTCCTCGCTCCCTGGAGCCCTCGCTGGCGTCCCAGCGGTCCCAGCGGTCCCCCTCCGCCTTGGACATGAAGTCGTCCTGCCGGCCCAGCTCGATGCAGACCGGGTACTTCTTGTTCCAGATCCGCTTCCTGGCCAGACTCTGAGGAGCCAGATACACCTGGAGGAGGATTATAGGGGACAGACTGGGTCAAACTGGGCTTTAACACAATGTTACTAGTGGGGAGGCATAAGACACATAATGACCAAAAATAACACACAAAATTACTAAAAAAAAGACACAAAATGACCAAAAAAAGGACACAAAATGACCAAAATAAGACACAAAATGAACCAAAAATGCACAGAATTACCAAAAAAGACACAAAATGAAAGAGAAAAACTAAATTACTTTAAAAAAGAAACAAAATGACCAAAAAAGACACAAAGTTATTTTAAAAAAAGACACAAAATTATTTTAAAAAAGACACAAAATGACCCAAAAGACACAAAATGACCAAAAAAAAAGACACATAATGACTAAAAAAGACACAAAATGACTGAGAGAACACTAAACTACTTAAAAAAAGGACACAAAATGACAAAAAGATACAAAATGACCCAAAAATACACAGAATTAACAAAAAAGACACAAAATGAAAGAAAAAAACTAAATTACTTTTAAAAAAAAGACACAAAATGACAAAAAAAGACACAAAATGAAAGAAAAAAACTAAATTACTTTAAAAAAAAAAAGAAACAAAATGACCCAAAAAAAGACACAAAATGACTGATAAAAGACACAAAATGAAAGAAAAAAACAAAATTACTTAAAAAAAGACACAAAATGACACAAAAAAGACACAAAATTATTTTTTTAAAAGACACAAAATGAAAGAAAAAAAACTAAATTACTTGAAAAAGAAACAAAATGACAAAAAAAGACACAAAATGACAAAAAAAAGACACAAAATGACAAAAAAAAGACACAAAATGACTGAAAGATACAAAGTGACCCAAAATACACAGAATTACCAAAGAAGACACAAAATGAAAGAAAAATAAATAAATTACTTAAAATAGACATAAAATTACCAAAAATAGACCCAAAATGACTGAAAGAAGACTAAACTAGTTGTAACAGTTGCCCTTTAACTCCAGCTACAGGAATAATTTAGAAACATACTCTGCTGTTGGTGAGGTCGTAGATCTTCTGGCTGATGTAGTTGACGTCAGCTTTGGGCTCGTTGTGCGTGGCGCGGCGGGCGATGTTGTGGTTGGGTTTGGAGAGGCGGATGATGGAGCCCTCCAACCGGACAAACACCGAGTGGGTCAGCGTGGCGTGGTACGTCTCAGGGTCGTAGTTGGAGATCTCGTTCATCCAGCCCTAAAGGAGACAGCAGCAGTTAGAAAAAACAGTGATTACTGTTCAAGGAGCTCCAAGACAGACTAGAAGAATAAATAAGGATGTTTCCCCCCAACATGGACTGTTGACACTAGAGTAAACAGACTCTTCTTTCCCACTGCCATCACCAAAACTAAATTATTTAAAACAGACACAAAATGACCAAAAAATACACAAAATGACCCAAAAAAAGACACAAAATGACGGAAAAACACAAAATTACTTAAAAAATACAGAAAATGACCAAAAAAATACAAAAATTTATGAAAGAAAGAGACACAAAATGACAATAAAAAACAAAATTACTTAAAAAAAGACACAAAATCACAATAATAAACAAAATTACTTAAAAAATACACAAAATGACCAAAAAAAGACAAAAATTTACTAAATAAAAAGACACAAAACGACAATAAAAAACAAAATTACTTAAAAAAAAGACACAAAATCACAATAATAAACAAAATTACTTGAAAAAGACAAAGAAATGACAAAAAAAAGACAAAAAATGACAATGAAAAAGAGCTGCAACTGTGACAGCTCAGAGCTGTGGAAAGAAAATGTCAACAATGAGACGTTTCTGCTGTTTCTAAATGACTAAAACTTTAAATCAGAAGGGCCTAAAACTGATGAAAAATCCAAACTGATTGTAACCTTGGTCACCAGAGTATCAAGACCCTTTTGCAGCATGACAAAATGTTGAATTGAAGGAAGTCTGAACTATTCACTGACCTTATAGATGTCTGGTTCCTTAATGTCCAGCTTGGTCCGGTTCCACTTCTTCCCACTGAGTCTGGAACGTCTCAAAGAGCTTCCAGAAGGTTTTGGTCCCGTCAGCCACACAACAGCGATCGCTAACAGGAACCCCAGTCCGATCCCAAGCAGCATTCCTCCCACGTAACTGGGCAGAGGTAACACAAAATACCCATAGACCAGCACCGTCAGGACCACCAGAGTATAAAGTGGAACACTTGGAACCGGCTCAGAACTCTCTGATTCGTCTGATTCACTCTCTGGTTCACTACTTCCTCCACTTAGTGGCACTTTAGTTTGACTCCCAGTCCGAGTGTCATCAGTTTTATCTCCGTCTGTCTCGGTGCACGAGTCAAAGTCCTCGCTGGACAGGATGCAGAAGTCCTCGTCCTCTTGTTTCGCCAGAGCGGACATGGAGCATTTCTCCATCGCCATGGAGATAGAAGACTTGTTTGGGCTCTTGAAGTCGACCGACGGGAGAAGAAGAAGTGATTCAGAAGTTCTGCTGTTGAGGCTCTCAGCTTCCAGTTCCCCTCCTTCCTCCTCCTTGATGCAGTAGTTGTTGTTGCTCTCCAGGTGTCCGTTTATAGACGTGATGTTGGAGAGTTCGGAGGCGCTGGCTGAAAGGGCTTTGGGCCGGTAGATGCTGCTGCCCTTCTCGTCCATGATCTTACTGAGCAGCTGCAGCGGCTCGGAGATGGCCTCGGAGAGACGCCGCTTGGTGTCTTCGATCCTGGCCTCCACCTCGGACACTTTGAAGAAGCTCCGGTTGTCCGGGGAGGTCAACGGGGACGAAGGGGCCGTTTTAGAGTCAGACGACGGCAGGCGGGATTGTGTGAATTGCTTAAAAAGTTGCAGGTTGAGGCGCGATTCTGGAAGACGGTAAGGCGTAGAAGAAGAAGAAGAAGAGGATGAGGAGTCCTGGGATGTGTCTGAAGATAAAGATTTGACTAGAGTCTTCATCAGGTGCCGGTGCCGGACTGTCGGACCTGAATTTGAAGGGTTCCCATCTCGAGACTCGATATCTGAGGAGAGGGACTTGACCAAGCTGAGGAAGGGTTTGTCGATGGAGGGGAAGCTTAGAGATTTAGTCGGGGACGAGTTAGAGGTTTTCTGCTCAGAGTCACATGATGGTAGAGTTTGAGTCTGAGATCTGTTAGTGTGAAGTCTGGAGACCGGAGAGAGTCTAGAAGGTTCAACAACCTCGGCTACAGGATCCAACGCCACGGCTTCAAACATCTCCTCGCTGGCTTCTACGGCGGTCACGATGTTTGAGTCGTTCTGATTGGCCGAGGCAGCGGAGGAGACGGTCGTCATGTACAGCTCTTCTTCCTCCTCCTCTTCCTCCTTCCCGAGAGCGGAGAAGTGGATGGTGACGGTCTCCTTGGACAGCGATCTCTGGACATGGAGCCTGGGGGACGCGGCGGCAGGCGGTTTGTTGGTGGCGCTCTCTGCATGGCGAGGAGGCCGGCTGGTCATCGCACAACTCCCACTGAGACGCAGTCTGAAGAGAAGAAGAAGAAACAGATGGTTAATTAATTAGGGCTGGGGTGGTTAATCACTTTAACTCACACACGTCAATTAGTCAATTGTAAATGGTAAATGGACCTGCACTTATATAGCGCTTTTCTAGTCTCTTTGCGACCACTCAAAGCTCTTTACACTACAGACTGACTCATTCACTCATTCACCCGTTCACCCACACATTCATACTGGTGGCAGAGGCTACCCTAAACGGTGCCTCCTGCCACCATTGGGAATTCATTCTCACACCGATGAACGCAGCATTAGGAGCAGTTTGTGGTTCAGTATCTTGCTCAAGCCGCCGAATTGTCAAAAAAAAAGCGGCAACTATTCTTAATAATTGAGCAATCATTTCAGTTATTTTTAAAATGCCGAAAAATTATCTTCTTCTTGTGTGGATTTGGTGCCGTTCTTCATCACATATGTACGGTGTCCCTGAGAGCTACTGCAGCTTAAGAAAACACATGCTAACTGAGAAAACATCTTCATCAGTTTGACAACACAAGCAAGCAAGAAAAAGTGCTGCAAATCAATCAGAACACAACAGAAGTGTTTCCAGAGGACACTTAAGAGTGATGCACACGTCTGGATATGCTAACGTTAGCCGGTCACCGAAAGCGCTAGCAGCTGATCATAGCGTGCTAGCCAGCAGTTAGCCAGCGTTCAATATTGTGCTAGCGTTAGCGGGCTAGCAAGACCAAGACCAACTGGGTGCCATTGAGAGAGACCAACTAAAACGTGAATCATTCATTTATTTGATTTGTTTAACTGCAATGTGATCGATACGGGCTAGCGGGCTAACGCTAGCGGGCAAAGGCTATATATCACATTATAACATGAAAATATCATTATCATGAAATAACATGATATTTTTGTGTTATAACGTGAAATCAAAATAAAATCAATCAAAATAACTATTTATCCCCCAATTTTTTTATATTATTTTTTTAATTGTGATTATCTTGAAATAATGTGATAATATCAAGTGTCCTCTGGAAACACTTCTGTTGTGTTGTGTTCTTTGTTTTCTAAATGCTGCTGTGAGCCTTCAGGGCCACCGTACATATGATATTAAATGGAATATCTTTGAGTTTTGGACTGTTTGTTGGACAAAACATTACATTTGTTCCCCTTTTTGTTATTTTGTCATGTTGCAGAGAGCTGTCTGTTCTCTCCTCAGGCACTGATGGAGAAGCCTGTAAGTCAAATAATAATAATGAGAAGATATTGCATCATATTCTCCAAAGACAACCTTTGGTGCCGTCCAATGCTGAGTCACTAACCGTCCAACAGGGCCAATGATGGTGCATTATTATTTATAAGATGCTATTTCTAAACTAATTTCTGCATATTTGCATGTGTGTGTGTGTGTGTGTGTGTGTGTGTGTGTGTGCTGAAAAATGCAGTGTTGTAACACTAAACCAGCTCGGTTGCATCAGGCTTCAGTTCAACAGCAATCAGGCATCTAAAATCACCACAAACACACACACACACACAGACACACACACACACACACACACACACACACACACAGACACACACACACACACACACACAGACACACACACACACACACACAAAAACACACACACAAAAAGACACACACAGACACAAAAAGACACACACAGACACACACACACACACAGAAAAACACACACACACACACACACACAGACACAAAAAGACACACACACACAGACACAAAAAGACACACACAGACACACACACAAAAAGACACACACACACACACACAAAAAGACACACACACACACACAAAAAGACACACACAGACACACACACACAAACACACACTAACACACACTAACACACACACACACCCAGTCCCACTCACCACCTGCTGACACTTTTGTAAAAACCTCCTCAAACACTCAGTGAATCAGAAACAAAGAGCTTCTGATTATTACATTTTGAACATTAAACAGACTCGTCTTGTGATTTTAAATCCTATTTTTAATCCTTTACTAACAAACAGTTGCCACAAAGCTTCCACAGTCTTGACAGATGTTTATAACTTAGTTTTACTGTTTTGCATCTAGTCAAACTGCATTACAACACACAGCAGCCAACGTCCACATGATAATAAACTGATATTGGAATTATGTAACATGACACAATGATGCATGTTGTTTGGAGCCACAACAAGATATCTGGAGTGCCAGAATCATTCTGGAGTTAGATTTGTACCAAAATGTTCAAACAACACTTTTTCAAATCCAAACAAAAAGATATTAATCAAAATATTACATACAAGATTTGAACAAAAAAATAAATAAAGTCAGAGACAAAATTCAAAACTTGCAATCAAATTATTTGTGTAATTGCAAAAGATCCAACAAACTTATGTTAATGATACCATCTGTAAAATTAGCACGCTTTGTAGCATTTTGGGTAACACTTTACAATAACCAACTAAGTAATGTTTATAGATGGTTTATAAACTAATTATTAACCATTTACAAAGTGCTATACATATTTAATCGTTAAATGTTTTCAACCAATTTCTTAAAGGTATATGAACAATTTTAAAATCATTAACATACTTAATATGGTCTTAAAATGTTAAAATGAGTGCAACTAAAACTATTAATGAACTATTAATTATAATTTAATTGTTTGTTAATGTTAAAGTAACTATAAACTTGCATTAATATACCATTAATTTGTCATAAAAAAATGATTTAGTTAGTTAAACATTAATAAATTATGTATTTACCATTCTAAATGGCCTATATACGGTTTATAAATGATGATTAAAAATTAATAAACTACCTGTTTACCATTTATAAATGATGGTTATTGTAAAGTGTTACCGCATTTTGTGAATGGGCAGCCCACCTCCCGGAGGTGTTACTCCAAAAAGGAAACTAAAGGGGCGGAGCTTAGCTCGCTATGCTAACCGTTTATGAGGTGAAAGCTAACCTTACATATCCACTAGTAGAGCCTAGTCTTACTTTTGCATTAGCACAACAAAACAGCAAAAGGTCAAGACAATAAACACGCCAATACTTTTATTAGTTGGATCTCCAAATTACCACCAGAAATTCTCCACAGTCCGAAACAAGCAGAGAGCAGTTTGTTTTAACTTCCAGTTGCAGCTCAGCTGTCAGTCAAAACACATCAGCCAATAGGAATGCACCAAGAAAAACCCTCCCACAAGCGAAATTTGTGCCAGAACCGAAAGAAAAACGGCTGCAAACACAAAGACAGAATCGCAAAAGACAAACCAGCAGCAAACAAACAAACAAAAAGTTATTCAAAGATTTAAAGACGGATTTCTTTTGCAATTACACAAATAATTTGATTGCAAGTTTTGAATTTTGTCTTTGACTTTATCTTTTTTGTTTAAATGTTTAAAAAAAATATTTTGTATTTATGTCTTAAGATGACATTCCCAGATTTATATTAATTATTATCTTATTTAAAAAAGAATAGATTGTTTTTAATGTAAATTCATGAAATTAATTTAAAATTGCAGGCCCCTAAAATTGAAACACATTCAAGCCATATGGTGGCAGACTTTCTGATATCAGCCAATATCGTGTTGTTGCACAAATAATTGATATAATATTGCATCATGATTAAACAACCAAATCATTTGGAAACATGATAAAATAAGTTTAAGAGACAAACAGATTTCAGTGGAAAGTTCAGCTACTGTTTGGTAAAGTTCCTTTACTTGATATTTCCCTAAATTGATCCTATAAATAAAAAGAAAAGCCGTGGGCTGAATAAACAGGAAGTAGCTGTTGTAGTCTGCTATTGTCAATGCAAAAGTAACAACTTGTGAGATCATTCTTCCAGATCTGCACATTTATACAATCACATCTAAATGAATTCAGTCTGCCAAGAGCTGCCCAGTGTGATGGAGAACAATGAGCTCACTTATCATGGAGAGAAATTTATTCTTGAGCTGAGACATTTCCTTATTCCCATTCAACTCTCGGTATGTGGCATTTTGCAAAGTAATTACAGAATCCAACTCAAAACCAAAGCAGACCACAGTAAGTTCACTCACCAATGAGCTGCACAATTAATCGAATTTTAATTGTGATCACGATTTTGACCGCCATGATTAAATTAACCTGATGGTCGGTGATATTTCCATTTTAAAATGCGTCTCTCCTGCAGATCTAATCAACACTTTCTACACCAGTAGTCCACCAACCACCAGGGGGCGGGGCTGTGTTTCTCCCCTGTAAACAGCCTGGTTGCTGATTGGATAGAACGCTAAGCAGGATGTGACGTAGTACTGGACGTCACAACAACACGCAAAATTTGTAAAAGCCGGCGAAGTGTTGGCAACTTAGCAACTTTGTTGCTATATTTAGCGACTTTTCAGACCCCCTTAGAGACTATTTTTCAAAAAAGCAACTGGAGACAAATCCAGCGACTTTTTCTGGTGTTATTGGAGACTTTTGGAGACTCGTTCTTCTTAACGAGCCGTGGGTGCCGGTGGCTCTTTTTTAACGAGCCACGGGGGCCGGAGGCTCTTCTTAACGAGCCGCGGGGGCCAGAGGCTCTTCTTAAAGAGCCGCGGGGGCCGGAGGCTCTTCTTAACGAGCCACGGGGCCAGAGGCTCTTCTTAACGAGCAGCGGGGGTCAGAGGCTCTTCTTAACGAGCCGCGGGGGCCGGAGGCTCTTCTTAACGAGCCGCGGGGGCCGGAGGCTCTTCTTAACGAGCCACGGGGGCCGGAGGCTCTTCTTAGCGAGCATCCATACACTGAAAAAAAATGTTTTGGCCCTGTAATTATTATTTCAATCATCTATATAAATTCTACAAAGAAATAGGAATTCAGTTTTACTTTAAAATATCAGTTTTTCATGTGGTGCATCATATCAATCATTCTTTCCAAGTAATATTCACTAAACCAGTTCATTGGCTTCATTAGTTGATATTTCCAAGTAAAATGTAATTGAGGGACATCAGTGAATCTGTAATTTACTTGTGTATTTTCATTTAAAAAATAAGTGGTTCTACTAAATAAATGTTACTTAGAAACAGCCTGAGTAAAGATTATAAACACTTTCTGTGTGGAAAAACTTGCCGAGCTTTTTTTAAATAAATGTCACTCCAATTTCTTTCAGTGTAGATGACATCATGTGGTAGTGAAAGTAGAATAATAATGTCTTGTTGACATTGTCTGGTCTGAGATCATGCTGCTCACTCATAGACAGACTCCACTTGGTCACTCATTGTCACATTGGTCACATTGAGCCTGTTGCCCAGTCAGGCAATCTGCCAGCAACCTCTGTCTACAGCCAGCCAGCCTCCAGTCAGCAGCAACACAATGACTCCATTCTAATGGAGCACCAGTCAGACATGGATTTCATTTAACAGAACAGACTCAAAGGACCTGACTGGATCTGCTAATGGCACATTAGGATTAGTGATGAACTGGGAGTATGCACACTGTAAAAAATAATTAACAGTAAAATACCGGAAACTGTGGTTGCCAGAACTTCACTGTAGAAAATACAGTGAGTGGGTTTTCTACTGTAAATTTAAATGTAAATATTATCAAAAACTGTCATTTTGACTGAATAGACCCGTTATTTTTAGGGTAATTTTGTCCTACACTGTAAAAAATGTTTGTAGAAATTTACAGTTTACAGTTTTGCTGTAACGATATAAAATCTTCATGTAAAATTGAAGGATATTTTTTTTATTTTACGCCATATTTCTAATGTAATTTGTCATGGTTGCACTGTAATTTCTACAAATATTTTTTACAGTGTAGAAAACCCATTCTGGTAACCACAGCTGCCGGTATTTTACCGTAAATTTAACAGATTTTTTTTTACAGAAGTTCTGGTTGCCAGAACTTCACTGTAAAAATTACAGTGAGTGGGTTTTCTACTGTAAATTTAAATGTAAATATGATCAAAAACTGTCATTTTGACTGAATAGACCCGTTATTTTTAGGGTAATTTTGCCCTACACTGTAAAAAATGTTTGTAGAAATTTACAGTTTACAGTTTTGCTGTAACGATATAAAATCTTCATGTAAAATTAAAGGAGAATTTTTTTATTTTACGCCATATTTCTAATGCAATTTGTCATCGTTGCATTGTAATTTCTACAAATATTTTTTACAGTGTAGAAAACCCATTCTGGTAACCACAGCTGCCGGTATTTTACCGTAAATTTAACAGATTTTTTTTACAGTGTAGTGAAAATATGGTATTTCTCCTGTAGGTTTACATGAAAAAAGTTTACAGTTTAAAAGTTTTGTACTATTCTTTGATTTACGGTAATTTAAAGCATCTACTACAGTGATATTCAATTTTTTATTTTACGTCTACACTGTAAAAAAATAATCTGTTTAATTTACGGTAAAATACTGGCAGCTGTGGTTACCAGAACTTCACTGTAAAAAATACAGTGAGTGGGTTTTCTACTGTAAATTTAAATGTAAATATGTAATTTTGACTGAATTTTCACATTATTTTTAGGGTAATTGTGTCCTAGTGAAAATATGGTATTTCTCCTTTAATTGTGCATGAAAGAAACTGTGTTTTCTACAGTTTGAAAGTTTTGTGCTATTCTTTGATTTACGGTAATTAAAAGCATCTACTACAGTGATATTCAAATTTTTATTTTACGTCTACACTGTAAAAAAAAAATCTGAGTGAGTGGGTTTTCTACTGTAAATTTAAATGTAAATATTATCAAAAACTGTAATTTTGACTGAATATTCCCTTTATTTTTAGGGTAATTGTGTCCTAGTGAAAATATGGTATTTCTCCTTTAATTGTACATGAAAGAAACTGTGTCTTATACAGTTTAAAAGTTTTGTACTGTTCTTTGATTTACGGTAATTGTAAATGGAACAATCCATCCATGTGTAAATGTCCTCAGTGTGAATGAAGTCCTTCTAGGAACTCAGAGGAACTAAATCTTGCTGTTGGTTCTCATTAGAACCCGCCTCATTAACCCTCATGTTCTGCTCTCATTAGAGACGAGTTCACAGCTCACTTCTTCTCTATCGAGCAGCAGAAACTGGTAACAACAAGACTCAGAACTATGACACACACCATTTACCCATGCACATCAAGTAGCTCCAGAGTTAATTTCTTAAGTGTTCAACATGCTTATTTCTAGATTTAATAATCTTAATTTAATAAATCTTGTCAAGGTAAATTATCTGTCCATGCAGCAAGATCATTTCCCTCAGACTAACTGTTTGATCTGGTTTTTAGACCAAACACATTTTATGCAGTGTAGGTCTCAATTTTGCATCCTGCAGAGTGAAAGTTTTTATGTTACGTCAATTAAAACTGAGCAGACTGAAAGTGGGCAGTGGAGACGACAGAATGAGGCCCTGAGATGAACTATCAGGCCTTCTTGGCTTCACAACTGTCATGCTGCAACTAATGAGTCCCATTAAAAGCAGACTGGTTTAATGTGCCGACCCCCGATCCTGTTAGTATCGTTTTCCAAGAACGTGACCTCTGACCTCTGCTGTCTACCACGGCACTGTCGACTAGAATAGTTGCCAAAGTTGAGAAATTACATTATTTATTATTAATTATAAACACTAAGCACAGTATTAGGAAAAATAGAGAAAAATAGATAGTTGGTAGAGCTGGGCGATATATCAAAATATTTTTAAATGTGATATGGAATTAGACCGTATCTCATATATCGACAGAATTCAGATGTTTGTTGATCAAATGTTCACATTTTTTTTTATTTAAATGTGCACTTTATGGAGCTTTGATTTTTTTAAAAAGGTCCTTTACCGTGTTGTGTGTGGAAGGTGCCTTTAATTACTTTTTTTGGTAATTTGTGTCTTTTTTAAATAATTAGGCGTCTTTTTTGTAAGTAAATAATTTTTTTAGTAATTGTGTGTCTTTTTAAGTAATTTTGTGTTTTTTCAGTCATTTTTTGGTGATAGTGTCTTTTTTAAAATAATTTTGTGTCTTTTTTAAATAATTTTGTGTCTTTTTTGGTCATTTTGTGTCTTTTTATAGTAATTTAGCCTTTTTTTTGGTCGTTTTGATGCTGCCTCCAGCGGCCCCCAGGTAATTTGAGTTTGAGACCCCTGGTCTAAATATATCAGGATATGACTTTTGGTCCATATCGCCCAGCCCTATTTATTCCTCTAGTAACTGTATTATAGTTCAACAATGCTGGGAGATTATTATTTTTATTTTTTTGCGGCGGTAGACATCCTTTACAGTCGACAATAATCAATAAAGGCACTGGACATGTATTTTATTAGTGATTTAAGTTTTTTCCTATAAAGATGAACTCTTGTTCCTGTATCTGTGTCCACCAGTGACCACTGGGTTCAATACCAGTTCACCACCATCCTCTGAGGTTTCACCATGTCATGAGAGGAAATGCAGGAAGTCCCTAACTGGAGCAGAAATATCTAAATGTAGTCCGAAGAGGAAAAGTGGGTCAACTGAAAGAGGAAGTAGGAATTTACAACGTGGTTAAAGAAGACTTTTACCCTCGTTGAGTCACGTTACAACACTGGCAGCGTGACACATAAAGACATAACCGTTCTATAAACGGATCATGATTTTATGGGAAGAAGAAACCACAGAAACACTTTACTGGTGAGTGTGAGGAAGGAAATAATCCGTCAGACCAGGTCAAGTCTCACTCAGACAGCAAAGGGTTGAGTGGTGAGATAATAACTTGGATTTATCTTCTGCATTTGTTCTGTGACTGGATATATCGACTCCTGGTCCAGTATTAACCCTTTGATGCTCAACAAGGGTCTAAAACAGGGGTCTCGAACTCAAAATACCTGGAGGCCGCTGGAGGCAGGATCAACATGACCAAAAAAAGACACAAAATGACTTTAAAAAGACACAAAATGACCAAAAAAAAGACACAAAATGACACAAAATTACCTAAAAAAAGACACAAAATGACAGAAAAAAAACTAAATTACTTAAAAGAGAAACAAAATGACCAAAAACAGACAACAAATTACCAAAAAAGACACAAAATTACTAAAAAAGACACAAAATGACCAAAAAAAGACACAAAATAAAAAAAAAAGACACAAAATGACCAAAAAGACACATAATGACCAAAAAAGACACAAAATTACCTAAAAAAAGACACAAAATGACAGAAAAAAACTAAATTACGTAAAAGAGAAACAAAATGACCAAAAAATACACAGAATTACCAAAAAAAGACACAAAATTATTTAAAAAAAGACACAGAATGACAGGAAAAAACTAAATTACTTAAAAAAGAAACAAAATTACTAAAAAAAGACACAGAATTGCCAAAGAAGACACAAAATTATTTTTAAAAAAAGACACAAAATTATTAAAAAAGACACAAAATTATTAAAAAAGACACAAAATTACCAAAAAAAGTAATTAAAGGGACCTTCCACACACACCACGGTAAAGTGCCATTCATATAAAACTCACATTAAACTTTCATATCAAGGTGGGGGCCACAAAATATCGTCACGAGGGCCACAATTGGCCCGCGGGCCGCCAGTTTGAGCCCCCTGGTTTAGATCCTGACAAACAGACATTGTGTGTAATAATGTCTATTGTTCTATAGACTGAAGGCTGGTGATGGTGTAATAATGTTTATTGTTATTGACTCTGTGTTTTCCCTGATGATGTTTCTGTTCCCACAGTCCCTCAGCAGCAGTTTCCCTCAGACTCTGTTTGTTATGATTCATGTTCATTCCTATGTGAGTTGTTGACAGATAGTAACTTCCTGTTTGCCCCGAGGCTCCTGGTAGTTCATCAGTTAGAGTGGATATAGTTAAAGTGGATATAGTGAGACAGAATGAAGGGCTGGAGGGAAAGTAACCAGCTGTTTGTGTTTGAGGAAAACATCATATGAGGAAGTTAGTGACGAAGCTTCTTTCCTTCTGGAGGAGCCTTTCTCTTCTCCAGGGGCCTCATAGAGCTGACAGAGGGCATTTATTGAAAAAGATTGGCCTATTTTTTATCATAAGCTATTATTATTTAAGAAATGTTGTTGAAATGGAGATCTGATTTTTTTTTAAATCCTGTTGTTATACAGTATTTATGTTCACTTAAATAAACGGTTTCAATAAAACTACTTGTGACATGTCATATTTGACTTTGGCTGAACATTTGCTCTCACTTTGTGATAAAAATATATATACATCAATATTCAGTCAAAATATATCGGGATATGACTTTAGGTCCATATCGCCCAGCTCTACCTCCCTGCATGAATTCCCCCTAAATGCATGTGGGCCTAAACCATCAGTCGAACAGCTGACAGTGTTTCTGGTGTGTGCAGCTCAGCAACCACAGTGCCTTTCTGCTAATAAAGCTCCATGTTTCAGCCGCAAACTACAAGAGAAAAAACCTTACAAACATGCTCACATATTCCCCAACAGAGACTGAATCAGATCCCAGATGATTCCACCTGCTGCAGGTTGTCTAGCAGGAGAGTAACAGTCCCTCCTCAGGTCCTGCTGGCTGTTAGCACCACTAATCTACCAACACTCTCACTTTAGCTAATGACTTGCAAAGTGTCTCACAGCCCAGTGCTCCCATTATACTGCTGCTGTCAACATGCAGCTCTAGGAGCCAACAGCTCCCAGTCCCACAGGACAGATACTCTCAACCTGGGGGTCCCAGCCCCAGTCTGGGTCCCCAGATGATTTCTGGGAGTCTCCAAATCATTCTGGAAGTCAGCTCTGTCTCCACTGTGTTAAAGTCTTCATGTGTTTTAGTCTTTTTGGTAATTTTGTTTCCATTTTTTGTCATTTTGTGTCTTTTTTTAATCATTTTGTGTCTTTTTTGGTCATTTTGTGTCTTTTTTTTGGTCATTTTGTGTCTTTTTTGGTCATTTTGTGTCTTTTTTTGATCATTTTGTCTTTTTTGGTCAATTTGTGTCTTTTTTGGTCATTTTGTGTCTTTTTTGGTAAATTTGTGTCTTTTTTGGTCAATTTGTGTCTTATTGGGTCATTTTGTTTACTTTTGGGGTCATTTAGTGTCTTTTTTTGATCATGTTGTGGTCAATTTGTGTCTTAATGGGTCATTTTGTTTACTTTTGGGGTCATTTAGTGTCTTTTTTTGATCATGTTGTGGTCAATTTGTGTCTTTTTTGGTCATTTTGTGTCTTTTTTTGATCATGTTGTGGTCAATTTGTGTCTTTTTTGGTCATTTTGTGTCTTTTTTTATCATTTTGTGTCTTTTTTTGATCATTTTGTCTTTTTTGGTCAATTTGTGTCTTTTTTGGTCATTTTGTGTCTTTTTTTGATCATTTTGTGTCTTATTTGGTCATTTTGTGTATTTTCTGGTCATTTTGTGTCTTTTTTTGATCATTTTGTGTCTTTTTTGGTCATTTTATGTCTTATTGGGTCATTTTGTTTACTTTTAGGGTCATTTAGTGTCTTTTTTTGATCATTTTGTGTCTTTTTTGATCATTTTGTGTCTTTTTTTTAAATCATTTTGTGTCTTTTTTTGGTCATTTTGTGTCTTTTTGTGGGCCTGTTCAGTGAGCGGGGGTCACAGACAACATGCATGTTAAATTGGGGGTCGAGACTCAAAAAGGTTGAGAATTATACGCCCCAGTGTTTTGGGGTTCTTATTAAAGTGGAAGTGTTGAGGACTATAGAACGTTTTCTTGAGGTTTCTGTCATTATTTGCTCACTTTAAGGTCCCTTGTGTGGTTTAACTGGATGTTAAACACAGAAGATCACCATCAGTTATGTAACATTAGTAATATTTGGATGAGTCAGTGAACAGCGTGTCTGTTAGCAGTGGATGTGGCTAACTGCATTAGTGAGACTGAGGTGTGTGTCCAGGCTTGTTGAGTGACAGAGTGACTAAACTGGTAAATCTTTTCACATTCCAGGTTCTGAAACAGATAAACAATAGCAGCCCAACAGAACCGAAACTGTTCTCAGGAATGCTGACAGACTGGTCAGACTGGGAATGAAATGTTGAGCAGTGAGAACCAACGTCTGTCTGTCTGCTAGAGACTAGAGAACACGTTACTGTTGGAACAAGATAACATGGTGAACTGACAGAATATGATCATGTTAATGCTCCTGTAAAGTCAATGTAGTGCTGTTATACTGCTCAGCCTTAAAACAGGACGAAGCATTTACAGCAGGGGTCGAAAACTCTAATTACTGCTGGAGGAAGTATCAAAATGACCAAGAAAGACACAAAATTACTAAAAAAAAAGACACAAAATGACTGAAAAAAACTAAATTACTTAAAAAAGACACAAAATGACCAAAAAAACCAAATTACTTAAAAAAGACACAAAATGAAAAAAAAAAAACAAATTACTTAAAAAAGACACAAAATGACAAAAAAGACACAAAATTATTTTAAAAAAGGCACAAAATTACCAAAAAACCCCACAGCATTACCAAAGAAGATACAAAATTATTTTAAAAAAGACACAAAATTATTTTTAAAAGACACAAAATTATTTTAAAAAACCATATATATATATATATATATGTATATATATGATCTGCAGGCCTGTATTTACCAAAAATCGTCAGACGGACAATAAAAAACAGCAGTACGTATAGTTATTCTGACTCTTTGTCAGTGTGTTACCTTTCAAATTTCAAACTATTCAAGAACAGCTTTCAATACATTTTCAGTGTTGTTTTTTAGGCGTTTTAAGGTTATTTTGCAGGAATGCTGAGGGGTTAATCAAACAGACAAGTTTCTGTCCACAAACAGAGATCAGCCCCTGGAGTTTGACCATGTCGGTTTGTTTATTCTACAGAGAGGAAAAGCATGCAAACATATTGTGATGGTCAGCAACATTGTGACACATAATTTAATTTGTCTTTGATTTTGTGGACCATTGTGTTCAATTTGTAAGTTTATGTAAAGACAAAGTCAATTATCAGCAATGTGTAGACTGGTCGTCTTTAATTAGATAAATTAACTTTATACAGTAAATTAACTTCACATAAATGAACTGATTATTTCATTAGTCTGTTCTTTGAGAGTTCTTGTAGTTGATTTAATAAAACACAGAATTTGTTTTACCCGTTTTCCTTATTGAAACGCCACCAAAAAAAAATGAGTGAAAAAGAACAATAATTGGAGATTTTTAAACGTCTACTTCTCCGACATAATTTCACCTAGAGACTCCATTTAAACTTTAAACAGTAGACACAAGTCTTGTGTATCGGTGTATTAATCCACGTTTCGATAGGTCATATAGTTTTTTATCAATCCCTGTTCAATGACCATGATCATTTTGGGAGAAATTCTGAGATTATAATGGGTGTGTATTGCACGGAATGTTCGCGTCACAGTGTGTGACATCATCGCCAGAGTGTAGAGGGAGAGAAAAAACTGTCAAAAAATAAATTTGAAAACTGCGCTCCAGGCCGCAAATTCCACTCTACAGAAATAATTTATACATAGAAACGTAGGAAAATTAGTCTTCTCCCTCACAATCCTCTGGTAAAGCTGTCAGAGTTATAGTTTGGGCGTAGGACGCACAGATGATCCACCAACACCACCAACAGCCTCATTGGCTCCCATAATAAAAACGCAGGAAGATTTCTGAAAAAGGGAGATGTAACAGTTTTTTTAGATCGCTCTAACAAAGCTATTTTTTCCTTTTTCTTAAAAAAAAAAACATATGTAGACGTTCAGGAAGAACTCAGGACGCTCAAAGTGAAGTCGGATCAATGATAGGTATTATGGTTTTGCCAAAAATGCTTTCTGTTCGAGGCCAGAAATTCCAGTCTGTCCACATCTGGCTGCTGTCACTGTTCAGGAACATTCAGGTGGCAGTTAATTCTGTTGATTGTTCTGCTCTGATTGCCTTTGATCTTTGATGTGATTACAGTTACAGACACACAAACACGCACATTTTAAGGTTAAAGGTCATAGGTTGCTGTATAAATAAATACTTGTAAAGGAATGCTTGTTGTAGGTGTGCTCCTTGTATATTATATAGTATCATAACATTACTAGTATTAATTGTTATAAATCTCTGAAGCATCTCATCATAGTGTACACACACCGGCAGTAGCCCCCGTGGCCCTTTCAAAATTTACCCAGAGGAAATGTTCTAGTGAAACATTCTGCTGACGGATTATACAGAGTTTAACACTTCACCATCAGGAATAGTTGGATTGCTCAACTCTGTGATAACTCAGCTGTTTGTGAATCACAACAGTGAGAACAGGCTCGAGGAGAACATGTGACCCAGAGTCCAGAGGAAAAATAATCCTGTATTAAGAAACAGAGGCAGAAAGAGACTAACAGGCAGCTTTCACAGCTCAGTGACCAACAACCACCATAGTTCAACATAGAGAGGCCTTGTGTTAGTGACGGCAGTTAAAGTGTTTACTGTGCTATAGTGCATGTTTCTATTACTGTTTTCAGCACCTCACCTATTTGATCTGATGAATATTTTTTCACTTTGACTCACTGGATCAACATTTTGAACCCAGATGAAAGAAAAAAACAACACAAAACATAAAACTGGAGTGTAAAAAACATGTTTTTTTTTAATTACAAAACTTTTTTAGTAATTTTGTGTATTTTTTGGTCATTTTGCTTCTATTTTTGTCATTTTGTGTCTTTTAAAAGTAATTTTGTGTTTTAATCAGTCATTTTGTGTCTTTTTTGTCATTTTATGTCTTTTTTTAAATCATTTTGTGTCTCTTTTTTGGTCATTTTGTGTCTTTTTTTGGTCATTTTGTGTCTTTTTTTAAGTAATTTAGTTTTTTTCTGTCATTTTGTGTCTTTTTTATTCATTTTGTGTCTTCTTTTATTCATTTTGTGACTTTTTTTATTCATTTTGTGTCTTTTTTTATTCATTTTGTGTCTTTTTTTGGTCATTTTGTGTCTTTTTTAAGTAATTTAGTTTTTTTCTGTCATTTTGTGTCTTTTTTTTGGCCATTTTGTGTCTTTTTTTTTTGTCATTTTGAATTTTTTTGTCATTTTGTGTCTTTTTTTTGTCATTTTGATACTGCCTCCAGCGGCCCCCAGGTAACTTGAGTTTGAGACCCTGTTTAATTTCCTGTATAACGTTAATTTATCTAATATGAGGTTGTATGCTGTGTTTGAAGCCAGAACTTTCGAGAGAACTTGATGTCAGGGCTTGAACTTGCTTCCTTATTATGCCATAATGACGTAATGAAGAAGTGATGTGTCAGTGCTTCTGTGACTCCAAAGGGTTAAAACTCAGTAAGACTATTTCACACCATGTCAGTTCACTGACCCAGAAGTTGTTCATGTTAAATAATGAACTCCTCACTTAACTGCTTCACCTCGTCAACAAGCCTCATTATTTTTAAATGAACTCTTGGCTGCATCGGTGACAAAACGGAGACATGATCAGAGATCTCCAGTTACAGAAACAGACTCAACATCTTTAACCCTTTGATGCACAACATGGTCTAAAGTGACCCGACTGAGTTTTTATGTTCTTTATCTTTGCAATAAATTAATTTCATCATTCAGTATTTCAGGTTTTCCTCAATTAGTTTGTTTTTGATCATGATACATCCTAATTCTATGTTTTCCTTTATTAATTTTTTAATAAAATCCCTTTTTGTGTCACTACTCTTCTAATGCACAACATGGGTCAAAAATGACCCATATCCATTTTTTAGCTAAGTAGCTTGCTAAGCTAACTACTTAGCTAAGTATTTAGATAGATAGATAGATAGATAGATAGATAGATAGATAGATAGATAGATAGATAGATAGATAGATAGATAGATAGATAGATAGATAGATAGATAGATAGATAGATAGATAGATAGATAGATAGATAGATAGATAGATAGATAGATAGATAGATAGATAGATAGATAGATAGATAGATAGATAGATAGATAGATAGATAGATAGCTTTATTCATCCCCGAAGGGAAATTCGAAATAATTTAGCTAATTAGTTTGCTAAGCTAACTACTTAGCTAACTTTTTGGTTAAGTATTTAGCTAATTAGTTTGCTAAGCTAACTACTTAGCTAACTTTTTGGCTAAGTAGTTAGCTAAGTAGCATGCTAAGCTAACTACTTAGCTAACTTCTTGGCTAAGTAATTAGCTTAGCAAGCTACTTAGCCAAGTAGTAAGCTATGTAATGCTATGTATGTGTACTTATTGTAAGTCGCTTTGGACAAAAGCGTCTGCTAAATGACATGTAATGTAATGTAATAATACAAAAACTCTTTTTCTTCATAAAGTATGAGAGGCAAAATGGAAATAATGATCTGTTGATATCAAAAAGAATATATTTAAAGAAAACTTGGAATATTCAATCATAAAATAAGTTGATATCAAAAGATAGAGCACAGAAACACACAGCAGCATTAAATAACATGAAGGGAATGAATGAGGGTCATTTTTTACCCATTTCTTACTTTTTTAATAAAAACCCTTTTTTTATCACTACTCTTCTAATGCAAAAGGTGATTTCTGACCCATGTTGTGCATTAGAAGGTGTTTATATGTTGTCACCAATTTAAAACCTGACAAAGAAGACACAAATATTAACTATCCTAGTTTGTTAAATTGGTGTTTTTCCAATGGAAATTATTATTTGGTGGCTCTAATAAGTCTCAAATGTTAAAATATGTGATTTTCCAATGTAATCTGGTGGTTCTAACAACTCTTTTAAAGTTAAACCTTCAAAATAAGACAAACATAGTTACACATATACTCACATTGTTAATTCAGTGAATCACTTTTTGTATCACTACTCTTCTAATGCACAAGGTCATTTTAGACCCATGTGTGTAAACTTGATGTAATAATACAAAAACTATTTTTCTTCATAAAGTATGAAAGGAAAAATGGATATAATGATCTGTTGTAATAAAAAATAAAGATATTCAAACACACAGCAGCAGGAAATAACATGAGAAATTAATCATTTAGACCCATGTTGTGCATTAGAAGGTGTTTCTGTGTTGCATTAAAGGGTTAAAGAGCATTTTAACTAGTTTCCAAAGCAGCAAAACATTTGAGCTTTTATTGCTCTTTTGTGGTTTTGTCACATGGACAGTTGATAAAAACAAGCTACTGGTTCCAGGAACAAAGAAAAGAGTTGAGATGAGTGTTTTAATTGAGTGCAAGAGGTCAAGTGTGTAATCTTGTTAAGCAGATAGACGATGAAGAAGAAGCAGATCTCTCTTCAGAAGACCTTCATCTACTGCTGGCTTTAGTTCTGGTCTCCACTTCTGAGAAAGCTTCAGAAAAACGATCATCAGCCAGACTGTACTGAGTCGCCACAAGTTTGAATCTGGCAGTCAGTCTAACAGGCTTATACTGTAAAAAAATATAATAAAATGTCTGTTGATTTTACGGTGAAAAACTGATAAACCATGACAGTAAAAGACGTAAAATGATAAATGAGTTAATTCAGTTTCAGTAACAATGAAACACTGTAAATGTATATATCAGCCAAAACAGGATTTTTTACAGTTTAAAAAAACAAAACATTAATCTACTGTAAAATACTCTGGCACATGTTTGTCGCAAAGATATGCTGTAATATATATACAAGCATTACTGTAATTTTTGCATTTATTTTTTGTAAAAAAAATACTTTTTCTCACTGTTAAATGTACTAAACACCATATCTCTATAAGTAATATTTAATAGTAAAATCTTTAATTTATGCTGCATTTATTGTAAAATGAATTTAAAAAAAGAAACACAAAATTACTGAAAAAGCATGTAAACTGAATCACTATATAAAAGCTTTAAAAATATAGACTATTTCGTGAGAATAAGGGCATGTGGTAACCTCCTGAAGTAGACCCAGAGGTAACCTCACCTAGAGGTAACCTCACCTAGCAGTAACCTCACCTAGCGGTAACCTCACCTAGCGGTAACCTCACCTAGAGGTAACCTCAACTAGCGATAGCCTCACCTAGCGGTAACCTCACCTAGCGGTAACCTCACCTAGAGGTAACCTCACCTAGCGGTAACCTCACCTAGAGGTAACCTCACCTAGAGGTAACCTCACCTAGCAGTAACCTCACCTAGCGGTAACCTCACCTAGCGGTAACCTCACCTAGAGGTAACCTCACCTAGAGGTAACCTCACCTAGCGGCAACCTCACCTAGCGGTAACCTCACCTAGAGGTAACCTCACCTAGAGGTAACCTCACCTAGAGGTAACCTCACCTAGAGGTAACCTCACCTAGTGGTAACCTCACCTAGAGGTAACCTCACCTAGAGGTAACCTCACCTAGAGGTAACCTCACCTAGTGGTAACCTCACCTAGCGGTAACCTCACCTAGAGGTAACCTCACCTAGCGGTAACCTCACCTAGCGGTAACCTCGCCTAGCGGTAACCTCACCTAGCGGTAACCTCACCTAACAACAGAAACACAGAGCTAATGGAAAAATGGCGAAGCGTCAGGGAGATGAAGATGCTGAATATCTCAAAAAGAAAAAGAGAGAGTACCATGAAAGTCACAATGAGTTCGGCTTCATAGAAGCAATGGACAAAATTAGAGCTGAATGCATCTTTTGCAGTGAAAAACTGGCAAATAAAAGTTTGAAACCCTGCAAACTGACCAGACACCAGACAGCTAAACATCCTGAGTCGTGGGTAAACCAAAAGAGTTTTTCCTCAGAAAAAGGGAACTTGTTGTCACAAAAAGGCCCCAAAACATTACGAACAATTTTAATGAAGCTCTCCTTATTGTGCCAGCAAAAAAGCCACACAACACTGATTAAACCTGCTTGCATTGAAATGGCTGAGATACTATGTGGACCGCAGGTGGCTAACACATTTAAGACTGTACCAAAGTCCGATAACACAGTGGGGGGGTCGCCAAAGTTTACATGCTGCTGTAAAGTTTATAACTGTAAGGGAAATGTACAATTAACAGTAGAATGCTGCAACCCTGCTGCCAGTATTTTACTGTTAATTTACAAGACAATTGTTTCCAGTGTGAGTACCAACCCAACGATTCATCCAGAAACAAGTCAGAGTGAAATAAATCCCTTCTAGCCAACACAACAACATGGGAATGGATCAGTGATCCAAGCATTAGTCTGTACCAGGCCTTTAGGGCAACCATCTGGCCAGCTGGCAACATCTGGTTGCACCAGGAGAAGGCTGGAGCAACTCTCTGTTTTGTTGCCACAAAACATTCTTCTGTTTCCTCAAACAGTTTCCAGTCCGTCCTGACTGTCTACATACCGCTCATACACTCCTACAGACACACACACACACAATGGAATAAAGCTCCTCTGTCAATGTGTCTCAGACAGGAATGAAGATTATCAGCTGATGTTGGTTCATCACAGACAGACTGTCAGAATGTCAGAAATTAAATTCATAAAGGTGAAATAACACATTATATAGATCCATTACACACAGAATGAAACATTTCATGTCTTAATTTATTTATTTTATTCTAATTATAATGATTGTGGCTTACAGTTAATGAAGACCTGAAAATCATATGACTCAATAGTTGGTTGATGTTTGACTTGAACTACTGGAAATATACTTTAATATCATATTCTGATTTATTCAGATGCACCCGTATATGTTTTCTGATGCCATTATGAACTTATATAATGCAGAAAACAATACTTTGTTGTTGATTTTATAAATTGTGTCATGTGGCTATTTATTTTAATTAATGCTTTATTTAAATGGTCATTTATTTTCTCAGTTTTCATTACTAGAATTGCTTGATAATTAATGTATAATATAATTTAGGGCTGGGCGATATATACCGATATATTTTTAAATGTGATATGGAATTAGACCAAATCACATATATCAATATAGTTCCTTTTTTTTCTTTCTTTATATATAAATGCTGCCCTTACTAGGATTATTATTATTCTTTTCTCATATAAATATATATATATATATATATATATATATTTGGAAAAAGATTGGCCTATTTTATATCATAGGCTATTATTATTTAAGAAATATTATATATTATTATTTTTTTAATCTAAATGTGCACTTTATGGAGCTTTGACTAAAAAAAAAAAAGGTTCTCCTGTTGTTATACAGTATTTATGTTCACTTAAATAAATCAATAAAACTACTTGTGACATGTCAGATTTGACTGAGATAAAAATATCAGGATATATATCGTATATATTGATATTCAGCCCAAATATATCGGAATATGACTTGGTCCATATCGCCCAGCCCTATGTCATGTGGCTATATATATCATTTTAATTACTGCTTTATTTTAATGGTCATTTATTTACTAGAACTGCTTGATAATTAATGTATAATATAATGTAAAATATATATTTTTTAAAAACATTATTTGCTAAAGAGAGCAGCCTTCTGCATGAGTCTTTGTGCAGAGTCATATTGGTGCAAAATTGGTGCCAAATCCACATAGATATGCTTTATTTCCATGCTATTTTTTTTTTTTTAAAAACCCATGATATATTGCTGTTAAATCTGCTGTTAAATCCTCCTCCAACATCAGTATCGGTCTCAATAATCCCATATCGGCCATGCACTAGAAAAACCCTTTAATCCAAAGAATTTTGTCTTTTGTTTTTTCCTGTTTGTAACAACAGTCACAACATCTTGAACTGACTGCATGAATCTTTCTCGGCTAATTAACTTTTCCTGCAACAGAAATCAGTTTGACAGCAGCAGCTTTGAGGCAACATGAGACATCTGATAAAAATAACTCATTCAGTTATTTATTTAATATGTTATTTTAGGGTTGCACAGATTATTCAGTAACACTTTAGATTAGGGAACACATATTCAACATGAATTAGTTGCTTATTAGCATGAAAATAAGTAACATATTGTCTCTTAATGAGTCATTATTAAGTAGTTATAGGTTGCTATTTGCCATTTCCATGGTTGTAAGGAAGTTGTTGTATATGAGTTATGATCTTAATATGCTTTACTTTGTATGGACTTTATAATCTCTACATAGAGGTGAACGAAACCATGGAAACGGCAAATAGCAAACACCTTCTCCAGACCTTCTTTTTTTTTTTTTTTGAATTTTGTTTTATTAATTTCTGTGGGTCATCATAGATAGGTACCAGGAAGTACATCAAAACAACAAAAATTAAAGAATAGGAATTTCAGAAATTTTTACTCTACAAAGTGAGCCACTTTGTAGAGTAAAAATTGACATTAAAATCTACCAATCCTAGTTTTTTAGGATTTTTTTCCTAGGATAAGAGAGGAAAAAAGTGTCTGCCAACGAGTCGGATATCTCATCCCCTTTATATCTTGAAAAAAAATGTCCTACAAAACAATCATTTAGGGACAATATGTTACTTATTTCCATGCTAATAAGCAGCTAATTAATGTTGAATATGTGTTCCCTTATATAAAGTGTCAAAAGAAAAAAAGAAAGAAATGTAAATGTACATATCTGATGAAAAAAAAAAAAAAAAATGTTCATACTACCATTACTCAAATGTATCTTGGATTCTCATTTAGCAATAAAAAAAAATTGCTGTTTAATTTTTCATAATTTTTGGATGACTACTATTTCAGTCGCACAATTTTTGGAGGGGTTCGATTTATGCATACCAGATTTAAGCAAAATGTTTGTCCAAGTGTTCAATAAAAAGAAAGTTTAAAAAAAAAGTACATATCTGATGGAATGAAAACGTTCATACTACGATCAGAATGACTCAAATGTGTCTTGGATTGTCATTTAGTAATAATAATTGTGCCCTGTTGGCCAACAATGGATCAAACAGGAAGTTAAATAATCAGTTTGGGTCAGAGTGAAGGATGTGGAGCAGCGTTAGTCAGCTACTGGAGCAACAACAGAGCAGATTGTTGGAGCGTCAGACTGAAACACTCTGAGCCTCGTCATTGTTCACTAATCTAAGATCTCTGGATCACTGACAGGAACTCTGGAGGAGACGCTTTAACTGGAGAAAAGACAGCTAGTCTCAACCTGGGGGTCCAGACCCCAATAAGGGTCCCCAGATGATTTCTGGGGGTCAACAAATCATTTTAGAAGTCAGCTCTGTCTCCACCACGTTAAAGTGTTCATGTGATTTAGTCTTTTTGGTAATTTCATGTCTTTTTTTGGTCATTTTGTGTCTTTTTTTGGTCATTTTGTGGTCTTTTTTTGGTCAATTTCTGTCTTTTTTTGGTCATTTTGTGTCTTTTTTGGTCCTTTTGTGTCTTTTTTGGTCATTTTGTGTGTGTTTTTGATCATTTTGTGGTCAATTTGTGTCTTTTTTGGTAATTTTGATCCCTTTTTTTGATCATTTTGTGTCTTTTTAGTAATTTTGTGTCTTTTTTGGTCATTTTGTTTCTTTTTTGGGCTATTTAGTCTCTTTTCTTGGTCATTTTGTGTCTTTTTTGGTCAATTTCTGTCTTTTTTTGGTCATTTTGTGTAATTTTTTTATCTTTTTGTGTCTTTTTTTGATCATTTTGTGTCTTTTTTTTAGTCATTTAGTCTCTTTTTTTGGTAATTTTGTGTCTTTTTTGGTCATTTTGTGTGTTTTGTTTATCATTTTGTGGTCAACTTGTGTCTTTTTTGGTAATTTTGTTCCCTTTTGTTGATAATTTTGCGTCTTTTTTGGTCAATTTGTGTCTTTTTGCTTAATTTTATGTAATTTCGTGGTCAATTTGATTCTTTTTTGGGGTAATTTTGTGTCTTTTCTGACAAATCCCAAAGTATCAAGTTGTTACTTTCCAAGGAGTCTCTGCTTGAAGCTGACTGTTACACACTCAGGAGGTCAGAATGGACCTTTAGACTGATAGCAAAGGACTTAGATTAAAAGTAACAATAAAATATAAAAATATATATATATAAATGCATAGACAGAGAGATGTTTTAGTTGTTGTCTGCTTCATTATTTGTCCAAAATTCGTCGAATCAACTGAGTTTGTCTGATCTGAACTGTGAGATTCTGATTCTGACTCAAAAAGGTTGAACTCCTGATATAAAATACAGCTGCTGCTTGATTCCTCGGGGCTCAAATTAAAACAGCGAATGAATTCACTGATCTTGATTTGTTTTCCTCTCACACAGAACGCTCCCTGAGAGTGAACTGTAGCGTTGTGAATAATAATGTCTCCGTTTCAAGTGAGAAAGTGAAGCCAGTATTTATAGAAAAGCTATATTTATACGTCTTCCCACCTCCCACCTCGCCTCCGTCTCTTTCCTCTGCTAACAAGTGATTATTATGATGAATGGAGCTGTCAGCAGCGTTCACCTGAAGCAGGCTGACACCTTCAGTAATGGTCATTATCTCAGCTGTTGGACAGGTGAAGGAGACACACCTGTCTGTTATACTGGGATGTTTACTGGCACCTGTATAACAGGCAGGAAGCTCAGGAGATGAACGATTAACCCTTGTGTATCATGGATATAATAATCTGCACGATTATTAATCACGATTATTCATCATGTGAGGGAAAACATCTGTATTTTTATTGCATTACTTTTAAACAAACAACAGGAACAGTTTTTAGTGTCTGGTGCTACAGAGCTAACTGTTAGCCTGTTAGCACATACACACTGTACTGCTACAGAGCTAACTGTTAGCCTGTTAGCACATACACACTGTACTGCTACAGAGCTAACTGTTAGCACATACACACTGTACTGCTACAGAGCTAACTGTTAGCCTGTTAGCACATTCACACTGTACTGCTACAGAGCTAACTGTTAGCCTGTTAGCACATACACACTGTACTGCTACAGAGCTAACTGTTAGCCTGTTAGCAAATACACACTGTACTGCTACAGAGCTAACTGTTAACCTGTTAGCACATACACACTGTACTGCTACAGAGCTAACTGTTAGCCTGTTAGCACATACATACTGTACTGCTACAGAGCTAACTGTTAGCCTGTTAGCACATACACACTGTACTGCTACAGAGCTAACTGTTAGCCTGTTAGCACATACACACTGTACTGCTACAGAGCTAACTGTTAGCACATACACACTGTACTGCTACAGAGCTAACTGTTAGCACATACACACTGTACTGCTACAGAGCTAACTGTTAGCCTGTTAGCAATCTGCAGACTGGACACTAAGGGGTTAACATCCCCTACGGCTCTGCAGCTGGGAGAGACTGCTGCAGGAGGACTGTGCTGCTTCAACTCGTTCTTACTCTTCTTAACAAGCCTCCGGCCCCCGCGGTTCATTGGGAAGAGCCTCCGGCCCCACAATAACACCAGAAAAAAAATCTCCAATAACACCAGAAAAAGTCGCTGGATTTGTCTCCAGTCGGTTTTTTGATAAATAGTCTCTAAGGGGGTCTGAAAAGTCGCTAAATATAGCAACAAAGTTGCTAAGTTGCCAACACTGCTTCTCCAGCTTTTACAAATGTCTCGTGTTGTTGTGGCGTCCAGTACTACATCACATCCTGCTTAGTGTTCTATCCAATCAGCAACCAGGCTGTTTTCAGGGGAGAAACACGGCCCCGGTGTAGAAACTACTGGTGTAGAAAGTGTTGATTAGATCTGCAGGAGAGACGCATTTTAAAATGGAAATATCACCGACGATCAGGTTAATTTAATCGTGGCGCCCAAAATCGTGATCGCGATTAAAATTAGATTAATTGTGCAGCTCTAAGAGAATCTGTGAAGAGTTCTACAGAAATCAATATGGATTTATATATGATATGGAATACTAGAAACATTACATGTCCAAGAAACGCTTCACATTGGTCCAAGATGGAAGGATGAATTCTCCTTTTTTAACTACTGTGTACTCATGTAGACTAACAGACTGGTGTAAGGCAGCGTGACAACATGTTGGACTAAGCGGAGAGCCAGCGTCCCCCTGAAGCCCTGAAGCAAGGCACTAACCGCCTCGTTAATAAATCAGGAGGATGTTTGTTCTCATTCTAATAATCCTCCAGTCAACAGCCTCGACACTGGGACACGAAGGAAACGGAGCTGTGGTTTCCTAAATGTCTCTTATCTTGGAGGTCTGACTCAGAGGTAAACACAATTCTAAATTATGTGTATGTATGTGTGTGTGTGTGTGTGTGTGCGCGTGCGTGTGTGTGTGTGTGTATGTGTGTAATTACATATTCAGATTTTTTTATTCTTTAAGTAAAAAATATCAATACAGCAATGTAAAATACTCAATAACAAGTAAGAGTCCTTCATTGAAGTCCTACTTAGGTGTAATTACACAAGTATAATCAGTAAAATGCACTTATATTGCCCTAATAAGACGTCTACATATTATCTGGTTAATGCTTCGACCACAACAAAGAAGAAGCCAGTTTAATAAAGGAGGTCAGCCAAAGAGAGCAGGTGAACAGTCAGCAGGGTGGAGTTGAGCTGCTACCAGGCTGATAAGCTGCTCGTGTTCCTGAAACATCATTATGGAGCATTTCATCTGAGGAACATAAGAGTGGTGAAAGGTCAACGCACCTGCTGTTCCACCTGGAGAAACCTCCCCCTGCTCTCTCTCTCTCAGCTGTTTGGATCCTGTTCTGTTTTGTTTTTCTCTCTCTAACTAACTGACGCCTTCCTTTCTCACACATCACAGCTAAGCACACACAGCAGCAGAGTGTGTGTGTGTGTGTGTGTGTGTGTGTGTGTGTGTGTGTCAAGATGTCAGGTAAAGGTGTTGTTTTATTTTTATTATAGAAACACAAAAAACAATCAGTTTATCTCCCCAAACAACTAACATGTTTGTAGGTAAAAACTGATACAATGTATGGCTCAGAGCCATAAAAATCTGTTTCTGTAATTAAAAAAAACAGAAATACCAAAAAGTAAGATGCTGTGTAAAATCCATCTATAAAGCAAGATCGGACGCCTTTTAGTGGAGCTAGAAAAGTGTTTTATGGAGTTGCAGACGAATACAGACTTCCTACGGATACTACACTAATCAGATAAACACGAATGTTGTAAAAGGGACCAAAAAAGACACAAAATGACCATAAAAAGATACAAAATGACCATTTAAGACGGGAAAGCATTACCCCATTTCTACCTTTAAAACCTGTTGGGTGCTGTTGTGTTATTCTACCATTAAAGAGGAAAGAGGATACGTCGTTTTTGTAGTATTTGTAGTTTTTTCCACCTAATTTTGTCTCTTGGCCAATGAAATGCATAAGAATCCATGTGGGAGTGTCCCAATGCATCATGGGACTTTTCCAGAACTTATAAATCATGGTGAAGACGACTATAGCGGAGGGAGCTCAGATATAACAGCTATAAGCTCTCACATACTTTATGAATGTCATTTCTATCTGCTACAGAGGCTGAAAAATCTATTATTTAGTAGAAGAGTTGACACTTCTGTTGGATTTACAGAAAAACTTCAGGTTTTAGAGGCTGATTTTAAAATCACCAATCAGAGGTTTTACAGGCAGTTTTAGGACTAAATGGGTTAAAGTGAATTGCTGGATAATAATTGGGTAACGCTTTATATTAAGGTCCTTGTAATAACCATTAATTAACAAGTAATAAGGCCCTTGTAAGCCCTTACAAGATGCTTATTAACATTATTGTGTGTTTATAAGCTTATATAAGTGTTAATAATGGCATTACAAACACCCATAACCCACCCATTATGTCTTTGCCATGCCTTTATTAATCTTATTTTGTTTGTTTATTGATATTAAAATATACTTTATTGCTCATCTATTATAAGTTAACTATGCTTTTTGCAACTACCGGATCAAAAGCGAGAACAATGCCTTATCACTTGTTCATTAATGGTTATTAAGGACCTTATTATAAAGCGTTACCTAAATAATTTGTTTTCTAATTTGCATCTAATTCAATTCAGGTTCGAGTCAAATTGTTAAAAAAATTTACTCACAAACAAATGGGCTAATAATAGTAATTCACCACGCCAGGGGTCCTTATTTATTTTCCAGGGAGTTACCAACCCTGTAACTCTGTTTGAATCCCCTCAGGAGAAACTGAACTCAAACAACTGTGCAAATTTGATGTTTTCCACCAGAACAGCAACATTTGCATGTGAAAACAGAGAAAGAAGTGTAGAGACCACTGGTTCAACAAACAGGAGGAGGTCGTTATGCATAGAAACTTTGCATAGTCAGCTACTTAACATTTCAAATATACCTTGAGGTCAATAATGTGTGCTGAGAAACCTGTAGAACACCTTGCTGCTGTTGACTTTAACCATCCGTCTGGAGGCTCCATGGCCTTTAGAACAACTGTTCAACTGTCACTCAAGTTGTTTGTTAATCAACATTAAACATGTTTAAATGTTTAATGCACCAGCATCACTACAGCTGACAGACAAAGGTAGAAAACCTGCTCTTTGTGGTTATAAACTAGGGTTGTCAAACTTATCAATACTCAAAAAGTAACCACAGCTGCTGGTTTTTACCGTAAAAAAACTGTTTTTTGGGGGTTTTTTTACAGTGTGGGGTCCGGGTGTTCAGTGATTAGAGATGTTTCCAGCAGGTTTTGTCCCTGATCCCAAATTTGGGAATTGTTAATAAGTTCACAGCAGCTCTGGTGTTTTGATCTTGAGGAGAATTTTCCATGAAGTCATGTAGCTAAAAGTCTTTTAGTTTTAAAAAAGTATTAGGCCTACCTATTTATGTTTCTAATCTCTGTTTTTCAACAAAATACTATTGTTGGGCTGAAAATCTCTGTCTTGAGTGTCTTCTCACTGAAGAGTTTGTTATTTTGTGTCTTTTTGTTCATTTTGTGTCTTTTTTTGTCATTTTGTGTCTTTTTTTTGTCATTTTGTGTCTTTTTCTGGAAATCCGTGTCAGTTTCAGGGAAATTTGAGTGATTCCGTGGCTATTCCACGGATTTTGAGTTAAGCAAATCTGTGGCTATTTCACGGATTCCTGTGAGACCAGGTTCAGATGAAGTCTGACATCACATTAATGATTATAAACAACATAAATAAATAAATAAATCAGGCACGTAGTATGTCCATATTAGGTTAATTGACAGTGTCAGTATACATAAGCATAAAGTTAATACGTTTATATAAATGTTGGTGACTGAAAAGTGTTATTTTCTCTCTTAAAGTCCCAGAATGAAGCAGAGAAACTTATCAAGCTTTCCTAATATTGTGCACAGCATCCAAAATATTGTTCTAATTGTTATTGTTTATTGTATTTATTTATTTTGTGCACTACCTCAGACCTGAAGCTTGTTCTCATAGTTGCAGTTTCTTTTTGCACAACTGTTTTTATTATAAATATTTAACCTGTGGTTCTGTTCATTTTTACATGTTGCATTTTTCTTGTTAATAAAAATATTTCTGTTACATTTTGGGGTCTTTGTTTTTATCCTGGTGGTATCCAAAATGGTATTGAATATTTCCTTGAGTATCGGTATCGAGTTGAACATTTTAGTATCGTAACAACCCTACTATGAACACAATATTTTGTAATTTTCCAGGTTTCTGTGTTTATTCGGGTTAGATATATCACCTGATACTGACTTGATATTTCCTTAAAATGTCATTTGATCCCTAAAATGTGCTTTTTGTGTGTTTTTTTTTTTGCCATTCTGTCTTCTCATTTTGTGTCTTTTTTTAGTCATTTTGTGTCTTTTTTTGGACATTTTGTGTCTTTTTTAGTCCTTTAGTCCAACATAAAATGTGATTTTGAATCTTTTTTTTACTTTCAAAACACTATCATGCTCAATAAATAATTTTAAATGTTGCAAATGTGAACAAAGGTGTCAAATATAACATATAAGAGGGTTGTTTTCTAGTCTGGATGTCATCAAGAAGTCTGGATTATTTGGAGCTTTTGGAGACTCCACAGGGTTAATTCAAGATTTCCCTATTTTATTTTGGCAAGGTTCATGTGATTAGATAATATTTAGCTGAGAACTTGAGTTCCCTTTTTATTAAATGGGGAAAAAATGCTTTTTATGGAAAAAAAAAGCATTTTTAAACAACATCAAACACACTTTATTTAAGTATTGATACAGAATATATTGAAATGATTCTGATTAGAGCAGAGCAGGTTGATTTGTGTTGTTTTGGCGTATCAGAAAGGTTTTGCCAAGATGGCCAGTTGGTTTTTATTTAGTGAAAAAGTCTAGTTTCCAGACATTAGTCTACTTTTACATTTCCAGTCTTTATATTTGTGCTGTGAGCCGACATGTCTAATGATTCGTCTTTTCTCTGTGCTCCTCAGAAACCTCCTGAGTATCGGTATCGAGTTGAACATTTTAGTATCGTGACAACCCTATAATGAACACAATATTTTGTAATTTCCCAGGTTTCTGTGTTTATTCAGGTTAGAAATATCACTTGATACTGACTTGATTTTTCCTTAAAATGTCATTTGATCCCTAAAATGAGCTTTTTTTGTGTATTTTTTGCCTCCAGAGCTGCGTTCTCTACCTTCTCTCTCTCTCTCTTTGTGTCTGTGAGGACTTTGCCCTCACTGAGGTCATTTGTAGCTCAGGAAACGGATCAATAATGAGTTCAGATTTACTGGCAGAGTGCTTACCTTGTATCCTCAGTGCCATCCAATCCAGCCTGGGACTCACATCTGCCTGCTGCAGAGTCAAGTTTCACATGTTCATGAAGCTCAGGAGGTTTCTGAGGAGCACAGAGAAGAGACGAATCATTAGACATGTCGGCTCACAGCACAAATATAAAGACTGGAAATATAAAAGTAGCCTAATGTCTGTGAACTAGAGTCTGGAATAACCTGCCCTGGATCATCCCATCTGAAGGATCTTTTGAGGTTTTAAAATCATCCTTAAAAATACACTTTTTCTCCCTGGCTTTTAATCAAGTTTAAATGGACATCTTGCAAAAACAAAATTGTATTAAATTTTAATTTATTTTATTATATTTTGATTTATTTTATTCTATTGTTGCACTGTGTTTATGTATTTTAGTATTTTAGTTTTTACTGTATTTCCTGCAACTTTGATATCTGTACAGCACTTTGGTTAACCCCGGTTGTTTTAAATGTTTTTATAAATAAAGTTTGACTTGACTTGACTTAAACTAGACTTTTTCACTAAATAAAAAACAACTGGCCATCTTGGCAAAACCTTTCTGATACGCCTCTACAACACAAATCAACCTGCTCTGCTCTAATCAGAATCATTTCAATATATGTTGTATCAATACTTAAATAAAATGTGTTTGAATTTTTTTTTAAATGCTTATTTTTTTCTATAAAAAGCATTTTTTCCCATTTAATAAAAAGGGAACTCAAGTTCTCAGCTAACTATTATCTAATCACATGAACCGTGGCCAAATAAAATTGTGAAATCTTGAATTAACCCTGTGGAGTCTCCAAAATGATGACATCCAGACTAGAAAACAGCCCTCTTATATGTTAGATTTGACACCTTTGTTCACATTTGCAACATTTAAAGTTATTGATTTAAAGTTATTTATTGAGCATGATAGTGTTTTGAAAGTTAAAAAAAAGATTCAAAATCACATTTCATGTTGGACTAAAGGACTAAAAAAGACACAAAATGAGAAGACAGAATGGCCAAAAAAAACACACAAGAAGACACAAAATAACAAAAAAAAGACACAATTGACCAAAAAAAGACATGAAAAGGATTAAAAAATGGACAAAAATAGCCCCAGACTTTATAGAGTTAAAAGGGAAATATTATGGTCATTTTTAGGTTCATATTTATATTTTGAATGACTACTATCAAACATTTGTTTATGCTTTAATTATAAAAAAACAAAACACTTCAGTCTTCCCTGATTGGTCAGTGTTTCCGCATCTGTGCTCTCAGCATCTCTGCACCATCATTGCAGCAGGGGAATGACTGAGAGCAGGGCGATATTTTATTTATATGGTAAAATATGGAATAAAATGGAGACACAGAACTTATAAAATAAAAAAGGAAAGTAAATAGTAAGGGGAATTCATGCAACTTTATGTGAGAACAGAAAAAACCCATATTATGGGATGTCCAAAAAATGACCATTTAATTTAAAAGGTTTTTTTTAAATCAAAGCTCCATAAAGACACATTTAAATAAAGAAAATATCTTAAATAAAAGCCGCAGCTTGTCTGGAGCAAGGGTCACAGTGCAGATTTGAACTATATCGATATATGGTTTAATTCCATATCACACTTAAAAATACATCAATATATCTTTTATATTGACATGTCGCCCAGCCCTACTGTGAACTAACCATATGGCCCAGCATTTAGCAGTGTAGCATTTCTTTAATATGGGTGTTGTTGTGAAGAGTTGAGAGGCTAATGCTCATGCTAACGTGGTCTAAATAGAAACTTGTCCAGTTTTAATAACTAGTGAAAGCCGCCTTGTAGTCAGAAATGACACCATATTACATGTCAAAAATTACCATTTAATTTAAAGGTTCTCCAATAAAACAACAGGAGAACCTTTTTAAAAAAAATCAAAGCTCCATAAAGTGCACGTTAAATAAGAAAATATCTTAAATAAAAGCTGCATCTTGCCTGGAGCAAGGGTCACAGTGCAGATTTGAACTATATTGATATATGGTGTAATTCCACATCACATTTAGAAATATATTGATATGTCGCCCAGCCCTACTGTGAACTAACCATATGGCAAACAAGACATTAGCATTAACCAGTGTAGCATTTATTTAATATGGGTGTTGTTGTGAAGAGTTGAGAGGCTAATGCTCATGCTAACCTGGTCTAAATAGAAACTTGTCCAGTTTTAATAACTAGTGAAAGCCGCCTGTCTTGTGATGGTGGTCTAGTTTGTCCAAAAGTATCTGAATAATCCAGTTCTCTCTGTGTGGTCTGTGTCCTAGAGGTTAGGAAATCAGCTTGTTACCACAGGGGTCGCTGGTTCAAATCCCAGGACTCACGGGTCAAGAACTATTAGTCAAAAAATAGAAACAAATTACCACATTATGGGATGTCCAAAAAAACCTCATACTATGCCTAAAAATGCTTAAAATGGGTCAATTATAGTCTGTTGAAACATACTAGAGCATCATATGGACAGAAATGACAGAAAAACAGCACATACATATTATGGGATGTCCAAAAATTACCATTTAATTTAAAGGTTCTCCAATATAACAACGGGAGAACCTTTTTTTTTTTTTTTTAAATCAAAGCTCCATAAAGTGCACATTTAAATTAAAAAAATATCTTAAATAAAAGCTGCAGCTTGCCTGGAGCAAGGGTCACAGTGCAGATTTGAACTATATCGATATATGGTGTAATTCCATATGATATATCTTTTATGTTGATATGTCGCCCAGCCCTACTGTGAACTAACCACATGGCAAACAAGACATTAGCATTAACCAGTGTAGCATTTATTTAATATGGGTGTTGTTGTGAAGAGTTGAGAGGCTAATGCTCATGCTAACGTGGTCTAAATAGAAACTTGTCCAGTTTTAATAACTAGTGAAAGCCGCCTTGTAGTCAGAAATGACACCATATTACATGTCAAAAATTACCATTTAATTCAAAGGTTCTCCAATATAACAACAGGAGAACTATTATAACAAGCCGCCTGTCTTGTGATGGTGGTATAGTTTGTCCGAAAGTAGCTGAAAAATACAATTATATATGTGTGGTCTGTGTCCTAGAGGTTAGGAAATCAGCTTGTTACCACAGGGGTCGCTGGTTTGAATCCCAGGACTCACGGGTCAACAACTATTAGTCAAAAAGTAGCAACAAATTACCACATTATGGGAAGTCCAAAAAAAACTCATGCTATAGTATGTCTATTTTTGTCAAAAATTGTCAACTTTTAAAATGCCTAAAAATGCTTAAAATGGGTCAATTATAGTCTGTTGAAACATATTAGAGCATCATATGGACAGAAATGACAGAAAAACACCACATACATATTATGGGATATCCAAAAATTACCATTTAATTTAAAGGTTCTCCAATAAAACAACTGGAGAACCTTTTTAAAAAAAATCAAAGCTCCATAAAGTGCACATATAAACAAAAAAATATCTTAAATAAAAGCCACAGCTTGCCTGGAGGAAGAGTCACAGTGCAGATTTGAACTATATCGATATATGGTGTAATTCCACATCACATTTAGAAATATATTGATATGTCGCCCAGCCCTACTGTGAACTAACCACATGGCAAACAAGACATTAGCATTAACCAGTGTAGCATTTATTTAATATGGGTGTTGTTGTGAAGAGTTGAGAGGCTAATGCTCATGCTAACGTGGTCTAAATAGAAACTTGTCCAGTTTTAATAACTAGTGAAAGCCGCCTTGTAGTCAGAAATGACACCATATTACATGTCAAAAATTACCATTTAATTTAAAGGTTCTCCAATATAACAACAGGAGAACCTTTTTATTTAAATCAAAGCTCCTTAAAGTGCACATTTAAATAAGAAAACATCTTAAATAAAAGCCACAGCTTGCCTGGAGGAAGAGTCACAGTGCAGATTTTAACTATATCGATATATGGTGTAATTCCACATCACATTTAGAAACATATCAATATATCTTTTATATTGATATGTCGCCCAGCCCTACTGTGAACTAACCATATGGCAAAGCATTTAGCAGTAGCATTTCTTTAATATGGGTGTTGTTGTGAAGAGTTGAGAGGCTAATGCTCATGCTAACGTGGTCTAAATAGAAACTTGTCCAGTTTTAATAACTAGTGAAAGCCGCCTTGTAGTCAGAAATTACATCATATTACATGTCAAAAATTACCATTTAATTTAAAGGTTCTCCAATATAACAGGAGAACCTTTTTTTTAAATCAAAGCTCCATAAAGTGCACATTTAAATAAGAAAATATCTTAAATAAAAGCCACAGCTTGCCTGGAGGAAGAGTCACAGTGCAGATTTTAACTATATCGATGTATGGTTTAATTCCACATGATATATCTTTTATATTGATATGTCGCCCAGCCCTACTGTGAACTAACCATATGGCCCAGCATTTAGCAGTGCAGCATTTATTTAATATGGGTGTTGTTGTGAAGAGTTGAGAGGCTAATGCTCATGCTAACGTGGTCTAAATAGAAACTTGTCCAGTTTTAATAACTAGTGAAAGCCGCCTGTCTTGTGATGTAACTAAGATAACAAGCTGCCGTTACCGGACAGCCTCGTCCTGCCGTTATCAGCTTTAATGCGACTTCATATGAAAGTGAGTGAAAACTATGTGGCGACAAATTGAATCATGCATTAGTTTTAAAGGTCACATCACATCACAAACTCACAGAAAAGAGAGAAACACAAGTCAGAAACAGCTCACCGTGTCCGCAGGACTTCATGTTATGGCGGATAAACCGAGCAGAAATAAACTCCACAACCGTCAGAATCCTCTCGGGACGGTACCGGACGGGAACGGGGTCGTTATCAGCTCCACGTACCGAGTTTAATATCCACGGGTGGTTTTCTCTCTCAGCCTGTTGACAAGTGACGAGCTGGACTCAGTTCCTTAAAGAAGACACGCAGCAGTCGGTCCAGACCGGAGCAGTCGAGCCGGAGCATATGACGAGTCAGGCTGCTTCTGTTCTGTTGGTTCGGGGCTGGCTGCCGAGCGATCGATCGATCTCTCGGCAGAGCGGCTAGTCAGGTCTGGAGCAGAGGAGGCAGATGTGAGAAAGTAAACAGTGTAAAATGTAAATGAAGTTATTACAGTGTTGCACCGTTCAGCTATGGAAGACGAAAGATGACAAAATAAAATAAAAAAACAAGTTAATTAATTATACAAATAAAATGCATTATTATTATTATTATTATTATTAATGATAATAATAATAATGTTATCATTATTATTTTTTCAATTATAATTTAATTATAATTTTATTATTATTATTATTATTATTATTATTATTATTATTAATAATAATAATAATAATAATAATAATAATATTACCACTTTTATTGTTATCATTATCATTATTTTGTTTTATTATTATTGTTGTTGTTGTTTTTGTTGTTATTATTATTTATTATTTTGATTATTATTGTTGTTGTTATTATTATTATTAATAATAATATTGTTATCATTATTATTATTTTGTATTATAATTTTATTATTATTAATATGAATAATAATAATAATATTAAAATTTGTATTATCATTATTATTATTATTTTGTTTTATTATTATGATTGTTGTTGTTGTTGTTATTATTATTATTATTATTGTAAATATTATTATTGACCCAAAAAAGACAGAATTACCAAAAAAAGTAATTAAAGGGACCTTCCACACACAACACGGTAAAGTGCCATTCATATAAAACTCACATTAAACTTTCATATCAAGGTGGGGGCCACAAAATATCGTCACGAGGGCCACAATTGGCCCGCGGGCCGCGAGTTCGAGACCCATGGTTTACAGAGAGTGGTCCTAAAAGAGAAAATATCCAGAGGGCCTTGATGCTTTGTTGAAAAATCAACAGTAACTCAAATAATAACCACTGGTTACAACCAAGGTCTGCAGAAGAACATCTCTGAACACACAACAGGTCCAACCTGAAGCAGAAGACCACAGCGCCACTTTATTAGGTACACCCTTCACCTAATAAAGTGGCCGGAGAGTGTTTCCGCTAATAGAGTGTCGCCACCTAGAGTTAGTGAATTGCAACTGTTATCATTAACCCTCTGCTGTCTGAGCCTATTTGCCCTTTATATACCACATCATATTTACTATTGTCATGTTTGGTATTTGGTATTTTCTCAGCACAATTATTTTTTTCACTTTAACACACTTTATTAACACATTGAGCCCAAAAATACACAAAAATCATGAAATCTGAAATAAAATTGTACTATCTATGACAATAAAAACCATAAATATGCTCAATGAACTGTTTAAGAGCAGAAAAATGTAAACATAGGTTACAAATATGAACATATAAAGGTAAAATTCAAATAAAACTATACATAAAAAAATACCATAAAACATGTTTATTTATAGGAACAGTGTTAGATCATTAGACTCTTTTTTCCATTTTTACAGAATGCCACGCCTGCCTCGTCACATCCTACTTTTACACTTGAATAAATATTTTGTACTATCAAATTAAAACGATCATATCTTTGGTTTTACACAACCGAGGAGCATCAAACAAAGAACTCGTTTTTTGTTACGGCGCTTTTAAAAAAGTCACGTTATCATAGACCCCAGAGGGTTAAATTGGAGCTAATGCAATCTTGATTTAATAGTGTTAATGGGTGTTTGATCTGTGAGGCAAATTCCTTTTATAATCGAATATAAAGTGTGGAAGACATTTTCAAAATCAGTCAAACCATTTGCCTGAAAAGAGTTTTTCTTACCATACTATTCTGTCCTACAAAGTCTAACTGCAGTAACTACATTATAAGTCAAAATTGAGTTATAACTAAAAATGAACTCCTTGATGTCTGTTTTATCTTGTGACAAAGTTTTAGATTTCAATTTTATTTGATATAAAAACCACAAAATCCAACTCAAAACCAAGCAGTTATTCCACTTACCACAGTCTGCTTTGGATATATATACTAATTTAAACATGAAAATAATAGAAATTATAGGTTTATTTGAAAGGGAATAAAAATGTAAAAGATGTAATGTTAGATACATTGATTCATTTGGAAAATGTTTCATAAGTTGATATTTCGGTTTTGTTTTGGTTCTTGTGTCTCTCTATAAAGTTGCATTTAATTTATTTTTAAAACTGATGTATTCATCCGAAATTACATTAAACAAAACAACTTTAGCATTAAAAAAAAAACATTTTTGCATCATTATTCTTATTTTCAACATCAAATATTAAAATAGCTTTTTTTTTTTTTAGAAAGATCTCTTCTTTCATTGGTCCATATTGAGAATTCAAAAAAATGTTGATTAATTGTGCAGCCGTAATATGTAGTATAAAAAATATACCATATGTAAAACATTAAACAAACACAATTTTAGCATTTTTGCCCATTTTTGCCATTTGATAAAAGTGTACTTTTTTAATCAGATCTAAAAATGTAAAGATGTAATGTTAGATATTTGCTTAATTATGTCCGCAACAGATTTTTCTGCAATCAGAACAAATGGTGTGTTGTTGCATTAGTTATTAAGGCACAAATCTGTTAAATTTAGACTAATTTAAGCTTGATTTGTGGGCTTTCAGGAGTCTTTGAGCTGTTATTAGTCTGCAGCTTTATCAGCGATGGCTTTTCTTCTTTTCCGCTCCGACTATAAAAACACACCAGGTTATTATTATCCCCATAAAGGATGTTGTGTGTTTATGAGTCAGAGCATCATAAATGTCACATTACTCTTTCACACGGCAGGTAAATCATCAGTTTCACATCTTTTTTTAGTTCGTTTTTAATGTGTACCGGTAAATAACTTGTAAATGTCTCATAAGTTAGAAATGAATGTCTAGAGAGATATTTTAATTACAATGTATTGTCATGTTGTGTCTTTATTATACAGACAACTTTCCACACTGCGATCATAAAATGTTTTTACCGCAAGTATAATTCATATGTGAGACAGTACACTGTAAAAAAAATTTGTAGAAATTACAGTAAAACTCTGTCAAATTACATCAGAAATAGGGCGTAAAATTAAATATTCTATATCACCGTAGTAGACACTTTTAATTACCGTAAATCAAATAATAGCATAGAAAAAACTTTAACTTTTACTGTCATAAACTGTAGGAAACACACAGTTTTGCTGTAAAAAAATATTACATTTTCATGTAAAATTAATGGAGAAATACCATGATGTGAATGAATGACACAAATTAGCCTAAAAATAATGTGAATATTCAGTCTAAATTACAGTTTTTGCTGATATTTACATTTAAATTTACAGCAGAACCTGAAAGATGAAAAATGCCAAAATTAGAAAAACATGTTAGTTATTATTATTATATTTTATTTTTTTAATTATTATTTTTATTTTATTTTCATTTTTTAAACTATTATAATTATTAATTAATTAATTAATTAATTAATTATAATGACATTACCGTAAATGTACAAAAAAAACCCCAAAAAATATATTTAGGCATTGATTAATTTGGAAAAAGTTACATAAGTTGATATTTCTGTTTTGTTTTGGTTCTTTATAAAGTTGCATTAATTCCCCTTTTTATTTTGACACAAATTTTCATGTAAAATTAATGGAGAAATACCAGGATGTGTGAATAAATGACACAATCACCCTAAAAATAACGTGAATATTCAGTCTAAATTACAGTTTTTGCTGATATTTACATTTAAATTTAGAGAAGAAAACCCTCTCACTGTATTTCTTATGGTGAAGTTCTGGCAAACACAGCTGCCAGTAATTTACTGTAAATTAAACATTATTACAATTATTTTTTACAGTGTAGAGACGTGTCATACCATAGGAGCCTATGAGATCCAACTCAACAGAAGGAATTGGATTTTTCAACAAAAGTCAGAAGGGTTCAAAGACAAAACTTTTAAAATTAGCAAACAAATGCTTTTAATCCGCAGTAAAACATTTTTAATCATAAATTGATTTTAGTTTTATTAATCTGGAGCCACAGATCACACTGGCAACATTAAATAACTTTTTCATGACGTCACAATGTAAAAAAACAAAGCCCTGCCATCTACTTCCTGTTATAGTTCTTGCTTATAGCTGCATGACAGTTTTTGTTTGATGATGATAGAAAAAGTAAAACCAGAGATAAAGTCAAATATATATATATATATATAGCTTATAAGTTATATATTTACCACCTTTGTTCACATTTGCAACGTTTAAAATTCTCCATTGAGCATGGTTGTTGTGCTTTTAAAAGAAAAAAAAAAACAAAAATCATTTTCAAAATCAGATATTGTGCGGTTTAATATGTTGATCCAGTAAGTCGAAGTGAAAAAATAATTATCAGATCATAAAGGTGAGGTTGTGCGGAAAAAAACTATATCAACATAGCATTTTAAACATTTTTAAGTTGTATATACAGGCAGAATGAAAAGAATTCAAAAGGTTAAACCTTTTTTCTATAGCAGTGTTGATAGTTTGCTCTCAGATCTAGAACTGGACTGCAGTGTGGAAGATTTTCTGTTTAACAGAATAATAAAGACACTGAAGTAACCCAATAGTTTATGTACACAGCAATAATTAACAGAAAAACAACAACAAATCCACTTAGTTTGAATAAAGGTGTTTAGTCTAAAACCAGATCAAACAGTAAATCTGAGGGAAATGATCTTGCTGCATGGACAGATAATTTACCTTGACAAGATTTATTAAATTAAGATTATTAAATCTAGAAATAAGCATGTTGAACACTTAAAATAATAAATGAACTCCTAAAACCAGATAAAGTAAAGCTGCCAGCAGTGATGAACTGGCCCGAGCAGAGTGACCTGATGATTATTTGGTTCTTACCAAGATAAAAAAAAAATAACTTTAGATTTAGAATGGCTGTTTCTAGGGATTCCTTAGTGCATTTTTCTTCAATCTGCGTATAAATAATACGACTTTAGACCAAAAAAGACTAAAAATAGCCAAAAGAAATATGTTAAATCAACCAAAATGACACACGAAAAACCCCAAATGACAAAACAATGATGTAAAATCACAAAAGAAATATGTAAAACCAACCAAAAACGACACACAAAAAAAGTAAATGATCAAAAAAGCATGTAAAATGAAGAAAAAGACACAAAATTACCCATAAGACTTCCAGTAGTGACGTCGTCCTTATTTTAAGTGTCTTTTTTGGTTATTTTGTATCTTTTTTGGTCATTTTATGAGTTTTTTTTGTCTATTTGTGTCTTTTTTTGGCCATTTCACGTCTTTTTGGCATTTTGTGGTCATTTTGTGGTCAACTTGTGTCTTTTTTTTAGCCATTTTGCGTTGTTTTCTGTAATTTTGTGTCTTTTTAGGGTCATTTTATCTTCTTTTTTTTTTGTCAATTTGTGTCTTTTGTTGGCCATTTGCATCTTTTTTTTTTGTTTCAACATGCTTATTTCTAGATTTAACAATCTTAATTCAAGAAATCTTGTCAAGGTAAATTATCTGTCCATGCAGCAAGATCATTTCCCTCAGATTTAATATTTCTGCAGAATACATTTAACGTGTTACTTCATGTGAGACTTCTGTCACACAGCAGTTTGATAGAGAAAGCCAGATCGACGGTATAAGCCAGCAGAGTGATGGTGGCCACCACCGTCTCCATGACGACCACTTGTGCCGTCTTGTTGTCCATGTTCTGGTCCTTCAGCTGCAGGATCTTGGTGAAACAGATGACGGTGGCCAACATGTAGAGCAAGACCCCGAGCAGACTGAAGCCGGCCAGAAACCGGTCGAAAGGGAGACAACACCGTCCAGCAGAGTCTCCTAAAATCACCAGCAGCGTGAGCAGAGACGTGAGGACGCAGACGCCGTAGGAGACGCACGAGACCCACAGCTGCCAGCCGGGTGGACCCCCAGCCAGGGCTTGGACCTCCTCCACCACCAGGGGCACCATGTGGCAGCCCCCCCACACCTGGAGGATCTTCAGGAGCCCCGGCATGCTCCCCATGTAGCCCCGCTGCTCAGGAGCTCTGGAGCCCAGGACGTAGGACTCTGAGCTGTAGCACAGGAAGGTGAATCCGGACGCCACGGCGGCCGCCACGGAGCGCGCCGAGACCTCCTGGTGGTCCACGACCATCCACGGGAACACCACGGCGGCACTGAGGCACATGAGGGCCCCCAGGACCGCCGAGGTCACCGTCAGGTTCTTCCAGGAGATGGGGATGAGGCTGTGGAACTGGATGATGCTCAGGATGTGGATGAGGAGGGTGAGCGTGAAGAAGAAGCACCAGGTGAACATGCAGAAGATCTTGAAGGTGCTGAGGTGCTGCAGGTTCTTGTTGAGCTCTGAAGGATCCAGCGAGGCCACCAGGCTGAAGGTGGTGCAGCAGGAGAACACCTCCAGGGTCCGGACCAGGAACAGAGGGCTGAGGAAGTCTCGGGCCTCCAGCACGATCACAGGCATCGTCCCAGAGGAGGACCGGAGGATCCAGGATCAGGAAACCTCACAAAACAAGACAAACCAGTAGAAATATTAGGTGTGTTTTGGTTTATGGAGTCTTAAAGAACGATTTTGTCCATTTTTGAATCCTTTTCATGTCTTTTCATGTCTTTGTAAGTCATTTTGTGTCTTTTTATTTAATTTTGTGTCCGTTATTGTGTCTTTTTTTTGGTCATTTTGTGTCTATTTATGTGTCTTTTTTTGGTCATTTTGTGTCTTTTTAGTTATTTTGTGTCTTTTTGTGGTAATTTTGTCTCTTTTTTGGTCATTTTGTGTCTGTTTTAAGTCTTTTTTTGGTCATTTTGTGCCTTTTTTGGACATTTGTGTCTTTTTTGGTCATTTTGTGTCTGTCTTTGTGTCTTTTTTTAGTTATTTTGTGTCTTTTTTTAGTTATTTTTTGTCTTATTTTAGATATTTTGTGTCTTTTTTTTGGTAATTTTGTGTCATTTTTGCTAATTTTGTGTCTTTTTTTAGTCTTTTTGTGTCTTTTTATGGTCTGCTTTGTTTTTACGTCTGGATGTGATGAAGAAGCCATGCTTTGGTGCTTTTGGAGACCCCAGAGGGGTAAAAATAGCAAAATTATCTGCCAACGGAACAAGAAAATTCGGCTTGTCAAGACTTTACAAAAAAGTCAAGTTTACAAAAGTAAAGATGTCTAATCTCAAAAAACAAAAACAAATGACCAAAAATGACACTAAATGAACAAAAAAAAGATGTGAAATGTCCAAAAAAAGACACAAATTTACCAAAAATGTATGTAAGAATGACCACTAAAAAGACACAAATTGACAAAAAAGACACAAATTTACCAAAAATATATGTCATATCACAGGCATCGTCCCAGAGGAGGACCGGAGGGATCCAGTATCAGAAAACCTCACAAAAACAAGGAAACGAGTAGGAAAATAAGGTGTGTTTTGCTTAGAAATAGCAAAATTATCTGTCGATGGAACAAGAAAATTTGGCTTGTCAAGACTTTCCAAAACTAGTAAAGATATCTGATCTCAAAAAACAAAAACAAATGACCAAAAAAGACACAAATTTCCCAAAAAAGACATATAATGACCATTAAAAACACACCAAATGAACAAAAAAGATGTGAAATTTAAAAAAAAGAATAATCTCAAAAAACAAAAACAAATCCACTCAGTTTGACTAATACATTCCTACCAGAGACACTAAACTTTTCAGGACTGTAAGTTGTAAATTTACATGTGATACACTATAAGACGGTGTTTAAAACCCAGATCAAACAGTAAATCTGAGGGAAATGATCTTGCTGCATGGACAGATAATTTACCTTGACAAGATTTATTAAATTAAGATTATTAAATCTAGAAATAAGCATGTTGAACACTTAAAATAAGAAATTAACTGTTAAAACCAGATAAAGTAAAGCTGCCAGCAGTGATGAACTGGCCCGAGCAGAGTGACCTGATGATTATTTGGTTCTTACCAAGATAAAAAAAAACTTTAGATTTAGAAGTGTTGGATAATTTATCTTTATCCAAAAGAGACAAAATGACAAAAAAAAAAGACAGAAAATGACAGAAAATGACAAAAAAAAGACACAAAATTACTTTAAAAAAGACACAAAAAGACTAAAAAAAGACACAAAATTGCTTTAAAAAAAGGCACAAAATTACTAAAGAAAGACACAAAATTACTCAAAAAAGACACAAAATGACTTTATAGTTGTAAGTGTTGCTGAAACAGCTTTGTAACTGTTGATATTCTAGTTTCCAGCATGTATTTACTCAGTATAGGTCATGAAATCTCAGTAACAAGCTGTAATATTATTATTATTGAGATAATTAAGGACCAAAACACTTATCAGACAAAAAATAATCATAAATCCCTTTAATCTGAGATATTTCACCTTACTTAGATTTCAGTTTTTGCAGTGAAAAGAGACCAGGTATCCCAGATAAATTCCTCCAAATGAGTTTTAAAAATCCTCTCCTTCAACAGGGTCGATGCATCGTTTCCACAATATCCAGATAAAGTTGATTTGTGGAGAATAATCCACGGCAGCGTGACTTGAGCCTTCACCTGTTCTTCTTTTCTCTTCACCGGAGCTTCATCCTCTCTACAAACAGACTGAAACCTGATTGTGTTGGAAGATCTTTTGCAGCATTGTTGCAGTGAAACAGGCCTGGCCTACTTCCTGTCTGAGGTCGCAGCAGCTTTCAGTCTCACTGGAGCTACGAGCTGCAAATAACCACAATAAAAAACATATGCAAACAAGGTTATCTTCCTCCACCTCGATTCTCATGAAACTCTCTTCCCTTTTTAGCTTTTACTGCATGTGGGTGCACTAAAGGTTCTTCTGACTCAATATTCATTATTACCTCGTTACCACGGCGACCGCACAGCTGCACAAATTAAATGTGGTCACAGGTCGTACAAATGGAGAGAAGTCTTTGGGAATTTTAGGTCTTTTTTGGTCATTTTATGTCTTTTTTGGCCATTTTGCGTTTTTTTTTCTGTCATTTTGTGTCTTTTTAGGGTCACTTTGGTTTTTTTTGGTCAATTTGTGTCTTTTTTGGTCAATTTGTGTCTTTTTTGGTCAATTTCTGTATTTTTTGGTCAATTTCTGTCTTTGTTTTGGGCCATTTTACATCTGTTTTGGTCAATTTGTGGCCATTTCACATCTTTTTTTGGCCATTTTGCGTTTTTTTTTTCCCGTCATTTTGTGTCTTTTAGTGTCATTTTATTCTTTTTTTTGGGTCAATTTCTGTCTTTTTTGGCCATTTTGCATTTTTTTTCTGTCATTTTGTGTCTTTTTAGGGTCACTTTGGGGTTTTTTTGGTCAATTTCTGTCTTTTTTGGCCATTTCACATCTATTTTTGGCCATTTAGCATTTTTTTCTGTCATTTTGTGTCTTTTAGTATAATTTTATGTTTTTCTTTTGGTAAATTTCTGTCTTTTTGGTCATTTTGTGTCTTTTGTGATTTTGTCTGTTTAGGGTCATTTTATGGGTTTTTGTTGGTCGATTTGTGTCTTTTTCCTTTCTCTCTTTTTTTTTTTTTTTTAAATGAACACTTTTCCTCCACCTCGATTCTCATGAAACTCTCTTCCCTTTTTAGCTTTTACTGCATGTGGGTGCACTAAAGGTTCTTCTGACTCAATATTCATTATTACCTCGTTACCACGGCGACCTCACAGCTGCACAAATTAAATATGGTCACAGGTCGTACAAATGGAGAGAAGTCTTTGGGAATTTTAGGGTATTTTTAATTATTTTGTGTGTGTTTTGTAATTGTGCCTTATGTGGTCAATTTGTTTTTTTTTTTGGCCATTTCAGGTCTTTTTTGGTCATTTTATGTCTTTTTTGGCCATTTTGCATTTTTTTTCTGTCATTTTGTGTCTTTTTAGGGTCACTTTGGTTTTTTTTGGTCAATTTGTGTCTTTTTTGGTAAATTTCTGTCTTTTTTGGTCAATTTCTGTCTTTGTTTTGGGCCATTTTACATCTGTTTTGGTCAATTTGTGGCCATTTCACATCTTTTTTTGGCCATTTTGCGTTTTTTTTTTTCCGTCATTTTGTGTCTTTTAGTGTCATTTTATTCTTTTTTTTTGGTCAATTTCTGTCTTTTTTGGCCATTTTGCGGTTTTTTTCTGTCATTTTGTGTCTTTTTAGGGTCACTTTGGGTTTTTTTTTGGTCAATTTCTGTCTTTTTTGGCCATTTCACATCTATTTTTGGCCATTTAGCATTTTTTTCTGTCATTTTGTGTCTTTTAGTGTAATTTTATGGGTTTTTTTTTGTAAATTTCTGTCTTTTTGGTCATTTTGTGTCTTTTGTGATTTTGTCTTTTTAGGGTCATTTTATGGGTTTTTGTTGGTCGATTTGTGTCTTTTTCCTTTCTCTCTTTTTTTTTTTTTTTTAAATGAACACTTTTCCTCCACCTCGATTCTCATGAAACTCTCTTCCCTTTTTAGCTTTTACTGCATGTGGGTGCACTAAAGGTTCTTCTGACTCAATATTCATTATTACCTCGTTACCACGACGACCTCACAGCTGCACAAATTAAATATGGTCACAGGTCGTACAAATGGAGAGAAGTCTTTGGGAATTTTAGGGTATTTTTAATTATTTTGTGTGTGTTTTGTAATTGTGCCTTATGTGGTCAATTTGTATCTTTTTTGGCCATTTTGCTTTTTTTTTTGGCCATTTCACATCTTTTTTGGTCATTTTGTGTCTTTTTTTTTTGGCCATTTTGCTTTTTTTTCTGTCATTTTGTGTCTTTTTAGGGTCACTTTATGGGTTTTTCAGAATCCCCTTTATTAGAGTACAAGTACTTAGTACAGCGAAAATAGCCATCAACCCGTCCAAACGTATAAGAACACTTCCAAACAATATGACGGGCAGCATAGTCAGGCAGCCATCATCAATTTGTGTCTTTTTTGGTCAATTTTACATCTGTTTTGGTCAATTTGTGTCTTTTTTGGCTATTTCAAATCTTTTTTTGGCCATTTCACATCTTTTTTGGTCATTTTTTGGTCAATTTGTGTCTTTTTTGGCCATTTCACATCTCTTTTTGGCCATTTCACATCTTTTTTGGTCATTTTTTGGTCAATTTGTGTCTCTTTTTGGCCATTTTGCAGGGTTTTTTTCTGTCATTTTGTGTCTTTATAGGGTCACTTTAGGTTTTTTTGGTCAATTTGTGTCTTTTTTGGTCAATTTCTGTCTTTTTTTGGGCCATTTTGCGTTTTTTTTTTCTGTCAGTTTGTGTCTTTTAGTGTCATTTTATGTTTTTTTTGGTAAATTTCTGTCTTTTTGGTCATTTTGTGTCTTTTTAGGGTCATTTTATGGGTTTTTGTTGGTTGATTTGTGTCTTTTTTTCCTTTCTCTCTTTTTTTTTTTTTTTAAATGAACACTTTTCCTCCCACCCTTGATTCTCATGAAACGATGTCCCCTTTTTAACGTTTTACTGTGGGTGCAGTTCAGGTTCTTCTGACTCAATATTCATTATTACCTCGTTACCACATCGACCTCACAGCAGCAGGAGTAAAATAGGGTCACAGGTCGTTCTCTGAAGTTCTGTGTGGAGGTTTTATATGAAGGAGAGACGTGTTGATGTGTTGTAGAGTCTCAGGGAAGAGAGAGGAAGCTGCTACTGTAAAGAGACAAACCTGACAGTCATAAAAATGGACACAATAACAGAAAGAGAGAAAATAGAGAGAAGTCTTCAGGAATTTTAGGTTTTTTTTTTAAATTATTTTGTGTGTTTTTTGTCATTTTGTGTTGTTTTTGGCCATTTCATGTCTTTTTTTGTCATTTTGTGGTCAATTTGTGTCTTTTTCTGGCCATTTTGCATTTTTATCTGTCATTTTGTGTCTTCTTAGGATCATTTTATGGTTTTTTTGGGGGTTTTTTTGGGGGTCATTTTGTGTCTTTGAAGGGTCATTTTATGTTTGTTTTTTGTCAATTAGTGTCTTTTTGGCCATTTCACGTCTTTTCTGGTCATTCTGTGGTCAATTTGTGTCTTTTTTTTGCCTATTTTGCATTTTTATCTGTCATTTTGTGTCTTCTTAGGATCATTTTATGGTTTTTTTGGGGGTAAATTTGTATCTTTTTTGGTCATTTTATGATTTTTTTGGGGACAATTTGTGTCTTTTTCTGGCCATTTTGCGTTTTATTCTGTCATTTTGTGTCTTTGAAGGGTCATTTTATGGGTTTTTTTGTCAATTAGTGTCTTTTTGGCCATTTTGCGACTTTTCTGGTCATTCTGTGGTCAATTTGTGTCTTTTTTTGCCTATTTTGCATTTTTATCTGTCATTTTGTGTCTTCTTAGGATCATTTTATGGGGTTTTTTGGGGTAAATTTGTATCTTTTTTGGTCATTTTATGATTTTTTTGGGGACAATTTGTGTCTTTTTTTGGCCATTTTGCATTTATTTTTCTGTCATTTTGTGTCTTTTAAGGGTCATTTTATGCATTTATTTCTATGTGAACAAGAGCATAAAAAAGATCTGGACCAATCACTTTGCGTCTGTGTATGAACACACCTGCTCTGTGTTATAAATAGACGAGGATACATCAACTCCCTGGTGTCACACAGCTCAGCTTCACTAACTGTGATGTGACAGAAGGAGAAGACACACAACACAAAGACACACAACACAAAGACACACAACACAAAGACACACAACACAAAGACACACAGAGAAACTGACAACACGCACTCAGGGCACAATGTCTGGATCTGGATCCATTTTATTCCAAGGTTTATTTAAATAATCTCATATTTAACCATTTCTAAGTACTGTACCGTACAAAAAAATCCACTAAACTTATAACTATATTATGGGAATACATTTTATTTCCCTCACTACCAAACTGCATCCATGTTCCTTTACTGTTTTGTATTTTCCAAAATGATTTTAACATTATATATACGGCAACCATTTATTGATTATTTCAACCAGAACACATAGTCTGAGGGCAAGTTATAGTAGTGCTCTTAATAGAAGGAAATAACTTTTATTTTTTATCTTATTTTTATTTTATTTATTTATTTTTACTCCTGTATCTGTTTATTTATTTTATTTTATTTATTTATTTTTATTCCTGTCTCTGTTTATTTATTTATTTATTCAATTCATTTCATTAATTCATTTTATTTATTTTTATTTTATTTTATTTATTTATTTTTTATTCCTGTCTGTTTATTAATTTATTATTATTATTATTATTATTATTATTATTTTTATTTATTTTTATTTTATTTTATTAATATTTTCTTTTGAAGAGTGTATACATGTTTGGGCACATATATAGGTATAATCTTTTTTTTTTTTTTTTTTTACATCTGTCTACTTTTCATTTTGAGATACATAAGTTAATAAAACTTAAATTACCTTTTTATGTCAACGTGTACTTGTAAATGTGTTGGTGTCCGTAGTGTCTGATACGTTTTATGTTCAAAATGAGGAAAATCAATAAAAAGGAGTAAAAAAGAAAAACAAACAACATTATATATTACTCTGAAGTATATAACCTGCCAGTGGGGTTGAAAGGCAAAAAAAAAAAAATCACCATTATGCACCATTTATTCCTGCCAGAACCGGTAAAAACTGAATTTGGTCCTTAAATAAATTACGTGTGACGAATGCTATATCAAGAAAAAGTAACCAGATCTAAGTTTGAAATAAATTATTGATAAAAAATATTGATATTTCATCTAAATCACATGGCATGAATTACTGGACTCATGTGACATAAATTCAGTGGAACATGAACTGAACTGAGCTGTTTACACAGAGCAGAGGGAAGAGGACAAGAGAGGTTGAAAATAAAAATAAAATGCGTTTAATATGTATAGAATGTTGAGCTCTGTTTTTCCCCAATACTGATAACACTTGTGGGCACTTGGAAAATGTTGTTTATATCATTTTATTCAGTTTTTTGAAACACAGCAGGTTTCTGTTTCTTGAAGTTCTGAAGAACAAACAGCTGCTGTCAATCACATCAGCAGCCATTTCTGCATGTAAATAAATAAATAAACACTGCCCCTCTGTGGCAACAATATTAATTACAATTTCTTCAAGGTCTCATATATATATATGTGGTCTCATACTTGATTGTTGGACAGATTGAAGGCTGCCTGTAGTTGTGGTGGACAGCAGCAGAGGGGGAAATACTTCATGTTTTCCACAGAAACACAGCGGGAGGAAACCTTCAGTCTGCTCAGTACGTCTTTCCTGTAGAATACAATGAAATACCTTTGAATACTGACAGTTCATCTTAATGCAGACAAATACTTAATTTGTGTGTAGATTTTTTTTTATATAATCAATAATAGAAAAAAAACTGAATAGAACTGAATAGAACAAGGACACTTAAGAAGTTAAAAAGAGATCAGTTGGTAGGTAAGGTAAAGTGGCAAGATGATGATATGATGGTAATAATGTTATTGTGACTAGAAACTATATAATATATAAAAACTAGAAAATTTCCTCCTGGGAAATTCTGAAAGGGCCACGGGGGCTACTGCCGGTGTGTGTACACTATGATGAGATTCTTCAGAGATTTCAAACTATGCCCTTTAACCTCAAAATGTGTGTGTGTGTGTGTGTGTATATGTGTGTGTGTGAGAGTGTGTGAAACGTGTATCTGGAGGAGTGTGTGCGCTTACGCGTGCATTTGTGTGTGTGTGTGTGTGTAATTAAAATCACATAAAGTTACCTGTGTGTGTGTGTGTGCGCGTGTGTGTGTTTGAAGCATGTGTATGCATGTGTGAGGAGTGTGCGCGCTTACGCGCATGTGTGTGTGTATCTGTAACTGTAATCACATCAAAGATCAAAGGCAATCAACAGAATTAACTGACACCTGTTCCAGCTCAGTGACAGCAGCCAGAGGTGGACAGACTGGAATTTCTGGCCTCGAACAGAAAGCATTTTTGGCAAAACCATAATCTTCATAATCTCCAATCTCCATAATTTTCTATCAAGAAAAATGAAAAAATAGCTTCGTAAGAGCAATCTGAAAAACTGTTAAACGTGCTTTTCTACAGAAATCCTGTCCCATTCACTTCAATGCAAATTTTTGGGCAGGTTTTCGCGACTTATGTCACAAAAAATTCCCATTCCGTAGAGAAAAGTAATAGCACACCGATCCCGATCAAACCGCACGTTTTGATATATAATTTGTCGTATCGGGATGAAATTGCGTCCGGAAGAGGAAGAAGAAAAAATCCACAATATAACATTTATATATACATTATTCAACAAGGACGTCTTACTGGAATTATACACAAAAAAATAAAATAACTAGACAAATCTACTGAAATTAAGCTTCCTCATTTCTGTAAAAGACGACCACAAAGGACAGTTTAGTGAGAGACTCATCAGATGAGCCAACGGATAAAAAACATGTGTGAAACTTTGGTTCATGTGGTTTACTCAAACAAAACAAAACACAATGCTTCAATTCTTTGATTAAGCCTTCGTAAAGCTGATTTTAAAACGTATTTAGGGTTATTTTACCTCGTCTTTGGTAATTTTTGGTAAATTTTGCTTTTACTGAAGTAAAAGTACAAAAGTATCAGCATCAAAATGTACTTAAAGTATCAAAAGTAAAAAAAAGTTCTCGTCATGCAGAATGGACCCACTAAGACTTTTTTACATATTCTAAATATACATACATTTTTTGGTAATTCTGTGTCTTTTTTTTGTGGTAATTTTGTGTCCTACTTTAAGTACATTTTGATGCTGATACTTTTGTACTTTTACTTCAGTAAGTTTTGAATGCAGGACTTTTATTGTAGTGGAGTAATTTCACAGTGTGTATTAGTACTTTTACTGCAGTAAAGGATCTGAATACTTCTTCCACCACTAGAACAGGTGCATCATGCGACACAGAAAGTCTCGTATGTGTCTCTTGGGACGAATGTCACGGTTTTAAATTCACACCTGTGATTTGACTCTAAATATATGCAGAGCAATGTAGTAATGCAGCGTGGCATCTATTTCTATCTATCTTTTTAAAGGTTTAATTCTATTTAAGTAAGTAAGTAAGTAAGTAGGTATGTAAGTAAGTAAGTAAGTAAGTAAGTAGGTATGTAAGTAAGTAAGTAAGTAAGTAAGTAGGTAAGTAAGTAGGTAAGTAGGTAAGTAAGTAAGTAAGTAAGTATGTAAGTAAGTAAGTAGGTAAGTAAGTAAGTAAGTAAGTAAGTAAGTAAGTATGTAAGTAGGTAAGTAAGTAGGTATGTAAGTAAGTAAGTAAGTATGTAAGTAAGTAAGTATGTAAGTAAGTAAGAAAGTAGGTAAGTAGGTAAGTAAGTAAGTAAGTAAGTAAGTAAGTAAGCAAGTAAGTAAGTAAGTAGGTATGTAAGTAAGTAGGTAAGTAAGTAAGTAAGTAAGTAAGTAAGTAAGTAGGTAAGTAGGTAAGTAAGTAAGTAAGTAAGTAAGTAAGTAAGTAAGTAAGTAGGTAAGTAGGTAAGTAAGTAGGTATGTAAGTAGGTATGTAAGTAAGTAAGTAAGTAAGAATGTATGTAAGTAAGTAAGTAAGTAAGTAGGTAAGTAAGTAAGTAAGTAAGTAGGTATGTAAGTAAGTAAGTAAGTAAGTAAGTAAGTAAGTATGTAAGTAGGTAAGTAAGTAGGTATGTAAGTAAGTAAGTAAGTATGTAAGTAAGTAAGTATGTAAGTAAGTAAGAAAGTAGGTAAGTAGGTAAGTAAGTAAGTAAGTAAGTAAGTAAGTAAGCAAGTAAGTAAGTAAGTAGGTATGTAAGTAAGTAGGTAAGTAAGTAAGTAAGTAAGTAAGTAAGTAAGTAGGTAAGTAGGTAAGTAAGTAAGTAAGTAAGTAAGTAAGTAAGTAAGTAGGTAAGTAGGTAAGTAAGTAGGTATGTAAGTAGGTATGTAAGTAAGTAAGTAAGTAAGAATGTATGTAAGTAAGTAAGTAAGTAAGTAGGTAAGTAAGTAAGTAAGTAAGTAGGTATGTAAGTAAGTAAGTAAGTAAGTAAGTATGTAAGTAGGTAAGTAAGTAAGTAAGTAAGTAGGTATGTAAGTAAGTAAGTAAGTAAGTAAGTAGGTATGTAAGTAAGTAAGTATGTAAGTCAGTAAGTAAGTAAGTCAGTAAGTATGTAAGTAAGTAAGTAAGTAAGTAAGTAAGTAGGTATGTAAGTAAGTAAGTAAGCAAGTAAGTAAGTAAGTAAGTAAGTAAGTAAGTAAGTAAGTAAGTAAGTAGGTAGGTAGGTAAGTAGGTAAGTAGGTAAGTAAGTAAGTAGGTATGTAAGTAAGTAAGTAAGTAGGTAAGTAAGTAGGTATGTAAGTGGGTATGTAAGTAAGTAAGTAAGTAAGTAAGTAAAGTTTATTCAAATAATTCAATAATTGTTTGAGGGATATAATTAGGAGACACTGTCCTCCATTTGGACAGCAAGTTTTTTCAAGCCATATTAATGTTTGTAGCTGGTGGCGTCCTCAAATGATGAATGAGGTGGAAGTGAGACTGAGGTTAGTGTCACATGTGAAACCATGGCAGTAGAAAGGGAACTATATAGTGTTTGGGGTGAGCTCTACATTCATATGAAAGCTGCTCAGTGTTGCATGAAGCCGAAACAGTTTGACTTCCGTGCATGAAAATACCAGATATTCACCAGCCTTTTTGCAGCTATGAGGCCAGTTCGTAAGATTCTTCTGCTGGTTGTTTGGGTTTAGCCCTCATCTACACTATATTAAGTTAAGTCAAAGTTTATTTATAGAGCACATTTAAAAACAACCTCAGTTGACCAAAGTGCTGTACTAGTTATTAAAATACACACTGTAAAAAGGTGTTTAGTCTAAAAACCAGATCAAACAGTAAATCTGAGGGAAATGATCTTGCTGCATGGACAGATAATTTACCTTGACAAGATTTATTAAATTAAGATTATTAAATCTAGAAATAAGCATGTTGAACACTTAAAAAAAAAAAAAAAAGAACCTAAAAAAAAAGAACTCTTAAAACATGATAAATGATCTAACACTTCTAGATCTGTAAATGTGGAAGTTCGAGTGTGTGAGCCTGAGATCCGCCTCTGTCCAGTGCCTAATCAGTCCCGTCTCAAAACATAGCCGTTGCTATGGAGACAGTCTTCCAAGGCCTCCAGGCAGCAGCAGGTAGTCAACAGGTGTCAGTGGGAGGTTGGGAGGGGGATTGGAGAGTCTCACTGGAGAATTCAATCAGGGCTGTGAGAGGGGAGGCCAGATAAGATCGGAATTTGGGATGTAGGCGAAAGATGGCAGCCGTTTTCTGCTACTCAATCTCGATATGATGTCCACATTGGTCTCCAAATCGAACCCGTCGCTTTTCCAGAGCCGTCAGTCGCTCTTTGATCTCATCCAGGGTGCGGTTTGTGGCCAGTCTGGGGCCACGTTTACACATAGCAGGGTATTTAGAGAAACCAATATTTTCCCCCCTCCGTTTCCAAAAAAGTTGTCATTTACATCAACCCAAATGAGGGAAAAAGAACAATAATTGGAGATTTTTAAACGTCTACTTCTCCGGCATAATTTCACCTAGAGACTCCATTTAAACTTTAAACAGTAGACACAAGTCTTGTGTATCGGTGTATTAATCCACGTTTCGATAGGTCATATAGTTTTTTGTCAATCCCTGTTCAATGACCATGATCATTTTTGGAGAAATTCTGAGATTATAATGGGTGTGTATTGCACGGAATGTTCGTGTCACAGTGTGTGACATCATCGGCAGAGTGTAGAGGGAGAGAAAAAACTGTCAAAAAATAAGTTTTAAAACTGCGCTCCAGGCCGCAAATTCCACTCTACAGAAATAATTTATACATAGAAACGTAGGAAAATTAGTCTTCTCCCTCACAATCCTCTGGTAAAGCTGTCAGAGTTATAGTTTGGGCGTAGGACGCACAGATGATCCACCAACACGCACCAACAGCCTCATTGGCTCCCATATTAAAAACGCAGGAAGATTTCTGAAAAAGGGAGATGTAACAGTTTTTTTAGATCGCTCTAACAAAGCTATTTTTTCATTTTTCTGAAAAAAAAACATATGTAGACGTTCAGGAAGAACTCAGGACGCTCAAAGTGAAGTCGGATCAATGATAGTTATTATGGTTTTGCCAAAAACCATAATACCTATTAAGCATATTATTACTTGTTTGTATTAAAGGGACAAAAGCATACTAACTACTAATATCCAGAATATTCACATCATAGAGACCATTAAGTGTTCTTGGAACACATTTGTGTTGCATCTTCTTTGCAAAATGCAACACTGTGGTGTACGTGCTCAAAATGTGGTGATTGTGGTGACTCTGTTCTCTCCATCCAGTTGTACTAAAGGGAATTAATGTGAACCATTAATGTTTGTGACAATAAATCACCCAGAGCCCGACTGCTGCTGCTGCTGTTAATCACATTCTCATCAAAACACAACCTCAGATCTTCAAAAAAGAAAAAACTGCCAGACAGAATGAGGAACCAACAGAGTTTAGAGTCAGAACAAACATCTTAGTTTTCTAGTAAACAAGTTGGATTTTATACACACACACACACACACACACACGCACAGATACACACACACACACACCCCTCATACACACACACACAGGTACGCACACAAACACAGGTACACGCACACACACACACACACACACACAGAAACACAAGGACACAAACACAACCACACACACAGACATACAGACACATAAACGCACAAACACACATACACACAAACAGACACACACGCACATACACTCAGACACACACACACACACACACACACGCACACACAGGCACTCAGACACACACACACACACTCAGACACATGCACACAAAGACACACACACACGTAAACAAAGACACACACACACACACACACACAAATACACAGACACACACAGAGACAACCACACACACACAAACATGTAAACACACGTAAACAAATACACACACACACACAGCCACTCTAGGTAAATGTAGCTGTTATTAATAATGTGTGAGATCCAGACTCCTCCTCCTAGTTTTTGCTATAATAATAGTTCAGATATTGTTTCTGGTGAACAGAGCTGGCTGTCCCCCGTCACGGTAAGACCCCCGACCCCTCCCCTGGAGGAAACTCAACTTTCTAACAGGGTTAGCAGCTAAATTATCTGTTATATTGAATTCTCCATATTCCTCTGTCATTAGTTTCATCACATCCAGTTCATATGGAAAACAGATATTAAAAAATGTGCTTCGTTAAAGTGATTCTGTGTTCATGCTTTTAACCATGGGTCTCAAACTAGCGGCCCGCGGGCAAATTGTGGCCCTAGTGATGATATTTTGTAGCCCCCACCTTGATATGAAAGTTTAATGTGAGTTTTATATGAATGGCACTATGTGGAAGGTCCCTTTAATTACTTTTTTCGGTAATTTTGTGTCTTTTTTTTGGTAATTTTTTTGTCTTTTTTTGTAATTTTGTGTCTTTTTCAAGTAGTTTAGTTTTTTCTGTCATTTTGTGTCTCTTTTTAGTTATTTAGTGTCTTTTTTTGTAATTTTGTGTCTTTTTTGGGTCATTTTGTGTCTTTTTTGGTCATTTTGTGCCTTTTTTTTGTTATTTTGTGTCATTTTTGAGTAATTTAGTTTTCTCTGTGATTTTGTGTCTTTTTTTGATCATTTTGATACTATCTCCAGCGGCCCCCAGGTAATTTGAGACCCCTGATTTTAACTTCCTGTTGCTGTTTATTTCCCGGTCCAGATGTTGAGGTTGTGGCAGGTCCTGCTCCTGTGCTGGGCCACGAGTCCTGTGTGTCTGCCGTCCAGGGTCCGAATCACCGGGACCCCGCAGGAGTGTGCAAAGGCTCCCTTCGTCCCCGGCTACAACCTGGGTGGAGAAGGCTTCGACATCGTCACAATGGAGAGAAAAGGCGCCTACGTCATCGACACCGAAACATGGAAGCTCGGCAACGACACCTGCAGGTTGTACCGGAACAGCTACGCCGACCAGCAGCTGCAGAAGGTCCCGGTGGCCGTGGTGGACTGGAGGACCCTCCCCAAGTGCAGTCTAAAGGTCTCCGGCACGGCCTACGATTCTGTGGAAACCCTCGTCAACGACTCCACTTCATCAGTGTCCAACGATTGGAAAGTCGGCCTTGAAATCCCTGCTGGTCCTGGTGCTGGCGTGGGAGGTTCCCACTCCAAGGAAGCAAAGTTTGGTATGGAGAAGTCCAAACAAGACCACTACAACTTCTACCGCCATTCTGTCTACTGCAGCTTCTACAGGTGAGCATGTGGGCCGAGGTTATTATAGTTAACGAGAACTCACGAAATAACCAAAACTAGAACTGAAAAAACATTTTCTTTCACTGAAATAAAAAAATAAAAACAAGAGTTTTTTTTAAAAAAAACATAACTAACTGAAACTGTATTTTGTGGTTACAAACGAACTAAAACTAACTAAAATTATAGTGAAAATGTCCTTCGTTTTCGTCTTTGTCGACTTTTTTCATATGTTTTTTAAAGCGCCGTAACAAAAAACGAGGTGACGTGGAGCGCTGCTGTCCACTTCACTCCAAGTTACAGACTTGAAACTTTCTGTTTGATGCTCCTCGGTCATGTAAAACCAAAGATATGATTGTTTTAATTTGATAGTACAAAAATATTTATTCAAGTGTTAAAGTAGGATGTGACGAGGCAGGCGTGGCATTCTGTAAAAATGGAAAAAAGAGTCTAATCATCTAACACTGTTCCTATAAATCAGCGTTTCCCAAACTTTTTTAGCCGTGCCCCTCCCTTCTATGTCCCGACCGGGTTGACGCACCCCCAATCCTCCACACCTTAAAAAAAAAAAAAAAAAATGCAATAAGCTTTTTTATTGCCATTTTTGAAATTTGAAATTAACCTTTTGAAATTGACAAAAAAAACGTGTAAAAATGACTGAAAAAGACACAAAACAACCAAAATTAGATGCAAAAATGACCAAAGATGACACAAAATTATCAAAATAGACACAAATTGACCAAAATAGATGCAAAAAAATTTACAACAAATGACACAAAATTGAATAGCCTGCATTTATTAATTAATATTGCAGTTTTTGATTGAACATTTTACAGAGGAATGTTTATTTACACGTCTTTATTGTGTGTGGGGAAAAAAATGTAACTGTGAAATTATCAGACCGCCATTATATTTTTCATCTTGTGCATCCCAGGGACCACACTTGTTATGTTTTTATGGTATTTTTTATGTATAGTTTTATTATATTTGAATTTTACCTTTATATGTTCATATTTGTAACCTATGTTTTACATTTTTCAGGTCTGACACAGTATATTGAGCATATTCATGGGGTTTTATTGTGAGAAATAGTACAATTTTTAGTTCAGATTTCATGATTTTTGTGTATTTTTGGGCTTAATGTGTTAATAAAGTGGGTTAAAGTGAAAATAAATAATAGTCAGATCATGTTGAAGTTGTGCTGAGAAAATACCAAATAGTATAGTAAATATTATGTTGTATATAAAGGGCAAATAGGTTCAGACCCCAGAGGGTTAATTTCTCTCATCAAGCTTTTTGAAATTGGACGAGTCGCCCTGACTGCTGCATGTCTACAGATATAGATTGTGTTATGAATATTAATTTTATTCTATCAGCTGTGCAACAAGTTTGCAGAGCAACAGTATCACACTTCTTCTTCTTCTTTCTGTGACTGAAGCTCATTAACAGGGGGTTGTTAAAAACTCTGTCTTTCTGTATCTCTGGCTACTGTAAATAAACCATTACATCATTCAATTGCTCCACTAAGGTGTCGGCCATCTTGAAAAATGGCCGCCATCTTGGAATTTCAAGTAACTGTGGGTGGGTTATTGTCAAGTGACCAACAGAGACTGCTCATGCCAATTTGTATGCTTGTATCACCTAATAAACCATTATATCACTTAACTGCTCCACTTGGGTGTCGGCCATCTTGAAAATTTCAAATGTCTCGGACAATTTTCTTGTTAAGTGACCCATGGAGAGTGTTTATGCCAATTTTGACCCTTGTATTATAAACTGAACAATTGTATCACTGAGCCACTCCACTATAAACACCTTTTTTTGCAGTGCAGATATTCTTTGTTTCAGTACTCTGGATAGTTGGGAATAACAACAATAAATGAAACAGGACTGTGATGACTAATATCTATATTCTTCCTGTGCTTCACAGCTACAGAATGGCAACCAAACCTCCACTGAGTCCTGAATTTAAATCAGACGTGAGCTCTCTTCCATCCTATTCACAGAAGACAGAGACGGCGTTTCTCAACCTGATTGACACATACGGGACACATTACATCCAGCAAGTGTCTCTGGGAGGACAAATTAAAGCCATCACTTCTGTCAGGACCTGCCAGGCGTCTCTGAGCGGTCTGACGGAGACAGACGTCAAAGACTGTCTCACAGTCGAGGCCTCTTATAGCTTTAGCAGCGTTAGCGTTAAGGCCATGGCTGCACACTGTCAGGCAGAGAAGAAGAAGCTCGGCCACGATCAAAGCTTCAGCAGCACGTTTAGTGAACGCAACACCAAGGTGATCGGTGGACAGATCAACGATGCTGACGTCCTGTTTCAGGGCCAATCGAACCCCTCCGTCTACAACAACTGGCTTGTTTCTCTGAAAACAACCCCTGATGTGGTTAAATACAACCTAAAGCCGATTCACACCATCCTGCCCAGTGGTCACCCCGCCCAGGCCGGGCTGAAAGAAGTCGTAGAGAAGTACATCGCCAAAAACGCTGTGTTGAAAAAATGCTCTGAGACCTGTCAGATCGGCCACAGATCCAGCAAAAGGGATCCTTGTGCTTGTGTTTGCAACAGTAATCAGAATGTCAGGTCCAACTGCTGTCCTGCTGGGAAAGGTCTCGCCACTTTAAAGGTCTTTAAACTCTACGCACAAGGCTTGTACGGCGATAAGTGGACTAAGACAGACGGGTCAGTGGAGGTCAGATATGGGGATGATAAGGTTAGACGCACTAATATCATCAATAACAACGACAATCCCAAATGGTCCGAGACGTTTGAGTTCGGAGCCATTCAGATAAACATGAAAAACCTGCTTAAATTCGCTGTTTATGACCAGGATACGTACTGGAACAGCGATCTGCTGGGGGAGTGTTCGTTTAAGCCGCGTCGTGGCGTAGTCAGCGAGGCGTGCATGTTTAATCACGGCACCTTCTTCTTCTCCTACGAAGTCGAGTGTGCACCAAGTCTCAGTGGAGACCATTGCCAAGAATACATTCCCTCCGCTATGAGTCCATCTTTAGCCAAGGTCTTCTACACCAGAAACGGGGTCCTTCTTGGAGAGACAGGGTAGATTATACTGTAAAAAGGTGTTAAAAACCAGATCAAACAGTAAATCTGAGGGAAATGATCTTGCTGCATTGACAGATAATTTCACTTGACAAGATTTCTTAAATTAAGATTATTAAATCTAGAAATAAGCATGTTGAACACTTAAAATAAGAAATTAACTCTTAAAATAAGATAAAATAAGGCTGCACGCAGCGATGAATATATATTGTTGATATCTAGATATTTTCGATTGGTTTTATTCATAATGATTTTGGTTATTATCAAGAATGTTTCCATGACTGTAGATGTAAAAATGACTAAAAAAAGACACAAAATTATCAAAAATATATGTAAGAATGACCACTGAAAAGACACAAATTGACAAAAAAGACATAAAATGACCATTAAAAAGATACAAAATGACCAAAAAAGATGTGAAATGACCAAAAAAGACACAAACTGACCAAAAATAGATACAATGATGAAATTAACTCTTAAAACAATATAAATTAAAGCTGCCAGCAGCAGCTTTATATTTAGAAGTGTTAGATTATTTGTCTTGTTTTAAGAGTTAATTTCTTATTTTAAGCGTTCAACATGCTTATTTCTAGATTTAATAATCTTAATTTAAGAAATCTTGTCAAGTGAAATTATCTGTCCATGCAGCAAGATCATTTCCCTCAGATTTACTGTTTGATCTGGTTTTTAAACACCTTTTTTGCAGTTTAAACTGTATCAGTCAGTCCGGTTGAGCTCAGCTTTGATGACAGAATAAGGATTTGATTTTATGATTATCTTGCATATAGTTAGTAGCATCTTTCACACTGTCACTTTTTCATTTGTATTACTTTTGTTTGCAATTATAGCAACATAGGTTCTCAATTTCTCAAATGTAATCAAATTGTGTGTTTTTGAGAAATGGTGTTTTTCTTCTGCTTTTTTCTTGTTAGTGATTAAATCAATAAAGCAATAAAGCATTCACAAAGACAGCACATGTGTTTGTCTGATTTATGAATTAACTATACTGCCCCACAGTAACTACATTATAAGTCAAAATTGAGTTATAACTAAAAATGAACTCCTTGATGCCTGTTTTATCTTGTGACAAAGTTTTAGATTTCAATTTTGCTTTATTTCAGAGAAATAATTATATAAAAACCACAAAATCAACTCAAAACCACGCAGTAATTACACTTACCACAGTCTGCTTTGTATATATATACTAATTTAAACATAAAAACAATAAAAAAAATTATAAGTTTATTTGAAAGGGAAATTATTATCTAGATAGTGATGAAGTAAAAAAGTGAGATTAAATGATATTAAGACTAAAATATAGTGCAACTTGTTGTAATATTACGGTAAAATGATAGTAGCACTGTTGATTTCACGTTTAAGATTGCCATTTTATTCCATATTTTACTGTAAAAAATAAAAAGTTTTTCCATCAAAAGAAACGCTGTTCTGCCATATAATTGACAAGAAAATACTTATAAATGCTGCATAAATTAAAGATTTTACCTTTAAATATGACAGTATATTTCTGTTAGAGATATGGTGTTTAGTACATTTAACAGTGAGAAAAAGTATTTAAAAAAAAATTAAATGCAGAAATTACAGTGAAGCTTGTATATATATTACATTATATTTTTGTTACAAACACGGTGCAAGAGTATTTTACCGTGGAGTAATGTATTTTATTTTTAAAAACTGTAAAATAATTTTATAATTTTGTATCTTTTTTATTCATTTTACATCCTTTTTTGGTAATTTAGTTTTTTCTGTCATTTTTTTAAGTCATTTTGTGTCTTTTTTAAGTAATTTCGTTTTTTCTCTCATTTTGTGTCTTTTTTTGGTCATTTTGATACTGTCTGTCTTTTTAAAGTAATTTAATGATTATTCAGTAATTTTGTGTCTTTTTTGGATCATTTTGTGTCTTTTTTTTTTCTTTTTGTTTTTGGTAATTTTGTGTCTTTTTTTGGTTATTTTGACACTGCTTCCAGCAGCCCCTCCAGGTAATTTGAGTTTGAGACCCCTGCTCTAGTTTGTGGTTGTAAAGTTTCATGAGGTTGTGATTATAACAGAGCTTATAGCAGGTAATTTTATACAGAGAGGTCAAGTTTAAAAAATGCTCTAATCCTACAGCTGCTGTTTAGTTTTGATCAAGTATAATCTCAAATCTTTCCCTTACTCACAACATGTAGGGTGCAGGTCAAATACTGCTCCCTGGGTCATGAGTTATGGGGAAGGAAGGGGAAACTCTTCATCATAATCATATCATGGTGACTTTGTTTCATCTAAAGAAAAGCACATGACATGTAGGAGTCCTATAACGTGTTAGAGTGGGAGGAACAGAAATCTAAATAAAGGAAGTGAAACCTGTTTGAATGTCTGTTTAAAACACAACAACAGTTAAAACACTACAGACAGAATGAAATTATTTTATACACATAAATTAAAAACATAAACGTTTTTTTCTTCCTCAAAACTAATAAAATCATGTATGTAGCAATCGTGTATGTGTCTATATATATGTGTGTGTGTGTGTGTGTTTGTGTGTGTGTGTGCGTGTGTATGTGTGTGTGTGTGTATGTGTGTGTGTGTGTGTGCGTGTGTGTGTGTATGTGTGTATATATATATATATATATGTTTGTGTGTGTGTGTGTGCGTGTGTATGTGTGTGTGTGTGTGTATATATGTGTGTGTGTGTGTGTGTGTGTGTGTGTGTGTGTGTGTGTGTGTATGTGTGTATATATATATATATGTTTGTGTGTGTGTGTGTGCGTGTGTATGTGTGTATGTGTATGTGTGTGTGTGTGTGTGTATGTGTGTATATATATATATATATATATGTGTGTGTGTGTGTATGCGTGTGTGTGTGTGTGTGTGTGTGTGCGTGTGTGTGTATGTGTGTATATATATATGTGTGTGTGCGTGTGTATGTGTGTGTGTGCATGTGTAAGTGTTTGTGTGCGTGTCTGTGTGTGTTTGTACATGTGTGTGTAAATGTGTGTTTGTGTGTGTGTATATAGGTGTGTGTGCGTGTGTGTGTGTGTGTGTGTGTGTGTGTGTGTGCATGTGTGTGTGTGTGTGTGTATGTGTGTGCGTGTAAATGTGTGTTTGTGTGTGAATGCGTGTGTGCGCGTGTGTGTGTGTATATGTATGTGTGTGTGTGTGTGTGTGTGCATTAACTGCAAAAAGCATCCAAAAAGAGTTGGTTTCACTAGAAGTTGTTCATGTTGTGATCTAAGGGAATACTGTTTAGACATGTCATGTCAGTAGTTTGGCTCCGCCCCCTTCAAAGACTAAAAACAAGCAGAAGTGCTTTAAAATCAGTTCTGTAGCTAATTGGGAACCAGTGCAGGACTTTCAGATTGAGGACAATGGTTCTGTTCTGGATCATTTGAAGTGGTTTTTAACTGTTTAACTGTTTTAGGAAGTCCTGTGAAAAACGAATTCAATAGAATAAATAAAGCACATTCATGTCTATAGTAACAGTCAGCTAGCTTCAGGTCTTTTCAATTCTCAACAGTTCAGGTCTGCAAAGCTATTAAACATTTCATTTACAAAAAACACTGGAGGCTCAATGTCTAGCCTGTAATGTTCTACTCATGAAAAGCTTGTCACAAACCATCTATTGACACCTCCATCACACCACAAAAAGGAAGTTTTTAAAAAACACACGCACAAACCCCATGACAGATAACATCTGCTGCCACTCGACACTCTCAGCTTCCCTTTTTTAAAGTTTTTCTGAGACCTTATAGACTTGTCTTTTCACAAGGAACTTTTAGCAACCAAGTTAAATTCCATCCATTAGGCCTATAGATGACATTTCTGCAATAAAACTTTAGGGTACTCAACATTTCTGGGTTTACTATTGGGCCTATGGGGATTATGGCTAGACTATACTGCCCTACAAAGTCTAACTGCAGTAACTACACCAAAGGTAGAACTGAGAAAAACGGTTTTAAAGTTTTTTAACGTTTTTTAACTGGCCAGCCAAATTAATTCTAGGTAGGTCAGTGATATGACACTTATTTCTACATGTATTGATGACGTCATTTTTATGCTCAAAAATCATGATGATTAATTTGACCTTTGACCCCAAACATATAGTAAGTGCACTCTGGTTTTGCTGTTAAAGGTACTAATAGTAATGCAAAAACAGTGTACTTTCAGCTTTTATATTTTGTTTTCAGTGAATAAACATTTAAAAATGAATTATGTTGTAAGTGTATTTAAAAGTGTTTAACAACTCTATTCAAATATTTGTGTATTTTAGACTTAATATTATAAGGTAATGTTATATTTTAGTCACTAATTTTATCTCACTTTTCTACTTAATTACTATGTAGATAATAATTTCCCTATCAAATAAAATTATAATTTCTAATATTCTTGTCTTCACTATTCAACACAATGAAGAAATACAAGGCTACACTGCTTTTGTTTTATATTAAAATGCGTAAATATATCCAAAGCACACCTTGGAAAGTGCAATTACTTACAAAATTGAAATCTAAAACTTTGTCACAAGATAAAACAGACATAAAGGAGTTCATTTTTAGCTATAACTCAATTTCGACCAAAAATGTAGTTACTGCAGTTAGGCTTTGTAGGGCAGTATAGGACTTCAGCAAAAATTAGTTTCTCATCAACCTCTTTTTGACCTTTGATGACTTCTGTGTAGCCTACTTGTAATTTTACTATCCATAACTGAACTCAGTATGAGCAGAGCTTTCATTTGAGCCTAATATTAAGGCTCTATGACGACTTTGAAAAATGGACATTTAAAGAGCCAAAAATTGGCGGCCATCATGAATTTGGGTCAAAAATAGGTCAAATCAATAAATTTACATCATTTATGAATTTCTTGACCCAAATAGTCTCAGAAACCATGTATTATGCAGTACTGTGGTCCAAACCATTAAAAAGATAATTTCCAGCTTGGCTGACGGTAGCCATTTTGGATTAAGGGCACTCAAAAATTTTCCCCACATTTTTGAGAGGGGCACCCCGGCTCAATTTCTTATTTAACCCTTATAGGTGACAAATCCAGTGAGAAACCAACCTTCGCTCTCCACGGTCACGGAACTGCTATAGATGACCCAACTACCAGCTGCTCTCTATACCTTTTTCTGTGACTGTATTTTTGGTCATTTTGTGTCTTTTTTAGTCATTTGTACATCTATTTTTGGTCAATTTGTGTCTATTTCGATAATTTTGTGTCCTTTTTTCGTAATTTTTACATCTACAGTCATGGAAACATTCTTGATAATAAACACTTGTCTTTAAATGTGAGCAGGTGGGACACCAGAGTTATCAGGAGTCTTTCCCAAATCTTTTCAAAGTCTTCTGATGTATAGGTAGCATGAGATACATTCACAATACAGACGATCCGCATCTGTTAGGAAGCACCAATCCTAACATGAAACACACCAAATTTTCGGGGAGAAACTCAGCTAAAAGCCTCTACCAAGCATTGCCACCCAGACAAAACATAGTTCAATCCCCGAGCAATCAAATGGGCATGTGACAAAAATTCGAAAACAGGGCATGTCCACTTTAGTGCTTCTGCTAATGTCACCACTTCAACCAAACCACACAAACGGTGTCCAAGCCAGGGACTCCGCTGCTTATAGAGATATCATAGAGTCTCATCACCTTTGCAGTGAAAACTCGGCAAGCTAGCCCCGAAAGAGTAGCAAAATAAATCCACAAAACGATAGAGTATGTCTTATCTTAGCTGTTTTGTGGTCAGAAGTTCTATTCCAGTGCAAGAAAACGCTGCTAATGTCTACTCCTATGTCTCTGCTTTAGTTTCAGACCAATCACCAAGGTACTGGTTGTTTACATTAAGACAAAGGGGCTTTGAAAGTGTGAACTCCTGGTGCAATATACCACTTTTTCTTTAGATGTAAGCATCTAAACTTAATTATATTACTTACTTAATTCATATATATATATATATATATATATATATATATATATATATATATATATATATGAATTAAGTAAGTAATATAATATATAATATATATATATATATGAATTAAGTAAGTAATATAATTAAGTTTAGATGCTATTATATATATAATATATATATATATATATACATATATATATATATATATATCTTTCAAAACATATTTTTCTATAATGTTATGATTTGAAAATGATGTTGTGATTTGAAATGATGATGTGTGTTATATTGTGTCTCAGGGTTCCGTGTGTTCTGTGTTCTGATGTCTGCACATAAATTAGAACACAGAACACACAGACAGTCTGTAAACACAGTTGAAGTCTATTAGAGTGTATTTAGAGTGTGAGCTCTCCACAGACTGGACAGACCACTGGGCAGACACACTGTGGATCTGCTTGGATTGGAAATACTACTCAGAGTTTTTACATGTTATGTAGTTTTTTATTTACTTTGTGAAACCTGTGGATCAAGGAGACACAAGGGGAAAGTGGAAGCCTTTTTCCTGCATGTTGCCAGAGCCATGTGCAGAGTCCTGAATATAACGCTGAAAGAGGTAGGGATCCACGTGCTCACACTAAGTTATGTCATGTTTTGGTTACTGTGTTGCAGTGCAAGGTTTCTGTCTCTGAATTTATTGGGTGATGGTGTATGTCCTCTCCTGAAGCCCACTAAGAGTTTAATATAGTGGGGGATCTTTATTTATTTATTTATATTAACTGCAGAGACCACATTGTGCTGTTTAGCAAGAAACAAAATCCCCAAGTCCACTAATGAGGAATCTAAAGTGACAGTCACTGTTAGGAAGTTTGTTTCTGTGATATTGTGAACAAGGTTATGATTATTTGTGTCATTGTTGCTGTTAATACCTGCATGCATTAAAAGAAGGTCTCTTGTGTGTTTTTCTTCACAACTTTAACTCACATTTTGGAGCTTTTTCTTGCCCACTGGATAGAAATGCCATAATATGCTTTTTATTAAGTTTTGCTGTTATAGTTTCTGATAGAAGGTCTCTCCTGTGTTTCTTCCAAAGGAAAACTCCAATTTTAACTCTAAACTAAAAGGGTTTTGGGTTGAGTTGTTGTCATGAGAGGCATCTTTATTTAGTTTTATATTGTTTTTTGTTTCATTTTTGTGTTTTTTGTTGAAATGTACAGTACTGTGCAAAAGTTTTAGGCAAGTGTGGAAAAAATGCTGTAAAATAAGAATGCTTTCAAATCAGAATTGATATTTTTATCAAAAAACAAAATGCAAAGTGAGTGGACGGAAGAAAAATCAAAATCAATATTTAATGTGACCACCCTTTGCCTTAATTTAATTTAATTTAATTTAATCTAAATTAATTTTAATGGTTTTATTTCATTGTTGTTTCCGAAATGTTTGTCATTTTTACTGTCAAGACACTTGTAAACCTTGGAAGAAGGTCTCTCTTGTGTTTATCTTAAGGAAAAATCCAATTTTACTAAACTTTTTTGGAACTTTTTCTTGTCCATTGGAGAGAGGTGTCAAAATATGCTTCTTGTTATAAACATTTTATTTTTCACAATGAAAATCCACCTTGACATATAAAATGAATCTTTCAAAACATATCTCTCTATGATGTTATGATTTGAAAATGATGTTATGATTTGAAATGATGATGTGTGTGTTATTGTGTCTCAGGGTTCCGTGTGTTCTGTGTTCTGATGTCTGCACATAAATTAGAACACAGAACACACAGACAGTCTGTTTAAACACAGTTGAAGTCTATTAGAGTGTATTTAGAGTGTGAGCTCTCCACAGACTGGACAGACCACTGGGCAGACACACTGTGGATCTGCTTGGATTGGAAATACTACTCAGAGTTTTTACATGTAATGTAGTTTTTTATTTACTTTGTGAAACCTGTGGATCAAGGAGACACAAGGGGAAAGTGGAAGCCTTTTTCCTGCATGTTGCCAGAGCCCTGTGCAGAGTCCTGAAGATAACGCTGAAAGAGGTAGTGATCCACGTGCTCACACTAAGTTATGTCATGTTTTGGTTACTGTGTTGCAGTGCAAGGTTTCTGTCTCTGAATTTGTTGGGTGATGGTGTATGTCCTCTCCTGAAGTTCACTAACAGTTAAACATAGTGAGGGATCTTTATTTATCTGCTCACCATGAACTGCAGAGACCACCTTCTGTTGTTCATATTCCTCATTAGTTTCTTGCTAAAGTGACAGTCACTTTTAGGAAGTTTGTTTTTGTGATATTGTTAACAAGGTAAGATATATATATATATATATATATATATATATATATATATATATATATATATATATATATATAGTACTGCGCAAGGGTTTTAGGCAGGTGTGGAAAAAATGCTGTCAAATAAGAATACTTTTAAAAATAGAATTGATGAATTTTTTAAAATCAAAAACTAAATGCAAAGTGAGTGAATTTGATCACCCTTTGCCTTCAAATCAGCATCAATTCTTCTAGGCATTTGTTCACACTGCCTAAGACTTTTGCAAAGAACTGTCTATATGTATGTATATATTTATATAAATATGAGGACAAAAAGTAAAAATAACAAGAATATAGTCAGAATGAGAAAAAAAAGTTGAAAACATGAAAAGTCAAAAATGACAAAAAAGTTGAAAACATGAAAAGTCAAAATGACAAAAAAAAGTTGAAATCATGAAAAAAAAGTCAAAATGACAAAAAGTTGAAATCATGAAAAAAGTCAAAATGACAAAAAGTTGAAATCATGATAAAAAGTTGAAATCATGATTAAAAAAAGTCAAAATGACAAAAAACATGAAATCATGAAAAAAGTCAAAATGACAAAAAAAATGAAATCATGAAAAAAGTCAAAATGACAAAAAAAAATGAAATCATGAAAAAAGTCAAAATGACAAAGAAAAGCAGGTAGGTCATAATGTGTTTTTATTTTATTTTATGTCATTGTGGTTTTTGAAATGTTTGTAATTTCCACTGTCAAGACACTTGTAATCCTTGGAAGAAGGTCTCTCTTGTGTTTATCTTCCCAAGGAAAACTTCAATTGTACTAAACTGTTTTGGAGCTTTTCCTTGTCCATTGGAGAGAGGTGTCATAATATGCTTCTTGTTATATATATATATATATACATAAACATATATGTACAGTACTGCGCAAGGGTTTTAGGCTAGTGTGGAAAAAAATGCTGTGAAATAGGAATGCTTTTAAAAATAGAATTGATGAATTTTTTAAAATCAAAAACTAAATGCAAAGTGAGTGAATTTGATCACCCTTTGCCTTCAAATCAGCATCAATTCTTCTAGGCATTTGTTCACACTGCCTAAGACTTTTGCACAGAACTGTCTACATGTATGTATATATATATATGAGGACAAAAAGTCAAAATAACGAGAATATAGTCAGAATGAGAAAAAAAAAGGTGAAATGAAAAAAGTGAAAATGACAAAAAAGTTGAAATCATGAAAAGTCAAAATGACAAAAAAAAGTTGAAATCATGAAAAAAAAGTCAAAATGACAAAAAGTTGAAATCATGAAAAAAGTCAAAATGACAAAAAGTTGAAATCATGATAAAAAGTTGAAATCATGATTAAAAAAAGTCAAAATGACAAAAAACATGAAATCATGAAAAAAGTCAAAATGACAAAAAAAAATGAAATCATGAAAAAAGTCAAAATGACAAAAAAAAATGAAATCATGAAAAAAGTCAAAATGACAAAGAAAAGCAGGTAGGTCATAATGTGTTTTTATTTTATTTTATGTCATTGTTGTTTTTGAAATGTATGTAATTTCCACTGTCAAGACACTTGTAAGCCTTGGAAGAAGGTCTCTCTTGTGTTTATCTTCCCAAGGAAAACTTCAATTGTACTAAACTGTTTTGGAGCTTTTCCTTGTCCATTGGAGAGAGGTGTCATAATATGCTTCTTGTTTTATATATATATATATATATATATATATATATATATATATATATATATATATATATATATATACATGAACATATATGTACAGTACTGCGCAAGGGTTTTAGGCTAGTGTGGAAAAAATGCTGTCAAAAAAGAATGCTTTTAAAAATAGAATTGATGAATTTTTTAAAATCAAAAACTAAATGCAAAGTGAGTGAATTTGATCACCCTTTGCCTTCAAATGAGCATCAATTCTTCTAGGCATTTGTTCACACTGCCTAGGACTTTTGCACAGAACTGTCTATATGTATGTATGTATGTATATATATATATATATATATATATATATATATATATATATATATATATAGGCATTTGTTCACACTGCCTAAGACTAATGCAAAGAAGATGATGTCATGTGATGATGATGTCAGGTGATGATGATGTCATGTGATGATGATGTTATGATGTCAGGTGATGATGTCATGGGATGATGATGTCAGGTGATGTCATTTGGTGGTGATGTCATGTGATGATGATGTCAGGTGATGATGATGTCATGTGATGATGTCCTGTGATGATGATGTCATGATGTCAGGTGATGATGTCATGTGATGATGATGTCAGGTGGTGATGTCAGGTGATGATGTCATGTGATGATGATATCAGGTGATGATGATGTCATGTGATGATGATGTCATGATGTCAGGTAATGATGCCATGTGTGATGCCAGGTGATGTCATGTGATGATGATGTCATGTGATGATGTCAGGTGATGATGATGCCATGTGTGTTGTCAGGTGATGATGTCATGTTATGATGATGTCAGGTGATGATGTCATGTAATGATGATATCAGGTGATGATGATGTCATGTGATGATGATGTCATGATGCCAGGTGATGATGTCATGTGATGATGATGTCATGTGATGATGCCAGGTGATGATGGCATGTGATGATGTCAGGTGGTGATGTCATGTGATGATAATGTCAGGTGTGTTACCAACTGGCTCTAAGGTGGCAACAAGGAGGGAGGTCACACACAGATTGAGCATGAAAAAACTAATTTTATTTAACCTAATTTAAATAACTTATTTACAAATGAGTGGTGTGTGTAGATAAGAAAGGAGTCAATGATGTCAGCAGTGTGTGGATGCATGGGAAATATGGTGAGGTTTGTGATGTATGGTGCGACAAAACAAACAAAAGAAGCCACAGTGTTGGGCCTGGAGCCTGCTGAGAGAGAGTGAAGCTCTGCAGAAGGCCCTCCTTTACGCCTTCTAGAGAGCCCATCCCACATGGGCAGGTACAATCACAACCCTCCCACTCTACCCTCCTAACCACTCCCAGTACCTGCAACAAAAGCAGAAATAACAAGTAGGCAGAGTGGGAGGGGTCGTCACAGGTGATGATGTCATGTGATAATGGTGTCATGTGATGATGTCATGTGATGATGTCAAGTGATGATGTCATGGGATGATGATGTCAGGTGGTGATGTCAGGTGATGATGTCATGTGATGGTGATATCATGTGATGATGATGTCAGGTGATGATGATGTCATGATGCCAGGTGTTGATGTCATGTGTGATGTCATGTGATGATGTCATGTGATGATGTCAAGTGATGTCATGGGATGATGATGTCAGGTGGTGATGTCAGGTGATATCATGTGGTGGTGATTTCATGTGATGATGATGTCAGGTGATGATGATGTCATGTGATGATGTCCTGTGATGATGATGTCAGGTGATGATGTCATGTCATGATGACGTCATGTGGTGGTGATGTCATGTGATGATGATGTCATGTGATGATGTCAGGTGATGATGTCATGTGATGATGTCAGGTGGTGATGTCATGTGATGATGATGTAAGGTGTGTTACCAACTGGCTCTAAGGTGGCAACAAGGAGGGAGGTCACACACAGATTGAGCATGAAAAACTAATTTTATTTAACATAATTTAATTAACTTATTTACAAATGAGTGGTGTATGAAGATAAGAAAGGAGTCAGTCATGTCAGCAGTGTGTGGATGCATGGAAAATATCATGAGGATTGTGTTGTATGGTGCGAAAAAAACCAAACAAAGTAAGCCACAGTGTTAGGCCTGGAGCCTGCTGAGAGAGAGTGGAGCTCTGCAGAAGGCCCTCCTTTATGCCATCTGGAGAGCCCATCCCACATGGGCAGGTACAATCAGAACCCTCCCACTCTGCCCTCCTAACCACTCCCAGTACCTGCAACAAAAGCAGAAGTAAACAAGAAGGCAGAGTGGGAGGGGTCGTCACAGGTGATGATGTCAGGTGATGATGTCATGTGTGATGTCATGTGATAATGGTGTCATATGATAATGGTGTCATGTGATAATTTCATGTGATGAGGTCAAGTGATGATGTCATGGGATGATGATGTCAGGTGGAGATTTCAGATGATGATGTCATGTGGTGGTGATGTCATGTGATGAGAATGTCAGGTGATGATGATGTCATGTGATGATGATGTCATGATGTCAGGTGATGTCATGTGTGATGTCAGGTGATGATGTCATGTGATGATGTCATGTGATGTCAAGTGATGATGTCATGGGATGAGAATGTCAGGTGATGATGATGTCATGTGATGATGATGTCATGATGTCAGGTGATGATGTCATGTGTGATGTCAGGTGATGTCAGGTGATGATGATGTCATGGGATGATGATGTCATGATGTCAGGTGATAATGTCACGTGATGATGATGTCATGTCATGATGTCAGGTGATGATGTCAGGTGGTGATGATGTCATGTGTGTTGTCAGGTGATGATGTCATGTGATGATGATGTCAGGTGGTGATGTCAGGTGATGTCATGTGATGATGATATCAGGTGAAGATTATGTCATGTGATGCTGTCATGTGATGATGTCAGGTGGTGATGCCATGTGTGATGCCAGGTGATGATGTCATGTAATGATGATGTCATGTGATGATGTCAGGTGATGATGTCATGTGATGCTGATGTCAGTTGGTGGTGATGTCATGTGTGTTGTCAGGTGATGATGTCATGTGATGATGATGTCAGATGGTGATGTCAGGTGATGATGTCATGTGATGATGATATCAGGTGATGATGATGTCATGTGATGATAATGTCATGATGTCAGGTAATGATGCCATGTGTGATGCCAGGTGATGATGTCAT